>NC_051855.1:799553-803554 GCF_905115235.1 Hermetia illucens | reverse complement strand
TCGTCTGTCGTCTGTCGTCTGTCGTCTGTCGTCTGTCGTCTGTCGTCTGTCGTCTGTCGTCTGTCGTCTGTCGTCTGTCGTCTGTCGTCTGTCGTCTGTCGTCTGTCGTCTGTCGTCTGTCGTCTGTCGTCTGTCGTCTGTCGTCTGTCGTCTGTCGTCTGTCGTCTGTCGTCTGTCGTCTGTCGTCTGTCGTCTGTCGTCTGTCGTCTGTCGTCTGTCGTCTGTCGTCTGTCGTCTGTCGTCTGTCGTCTGTCGTCTGTCGTCTGTCGTCTGTCGTCTGTCGTCTGTCGTCTGTCGTCTGTCGTCTGTCGTCTGTCGTCTGTCGTCTGTCGTCTGTCGTCTGTCGTCTGTCGTCTGTCGTCTGTCGTCTGTCGTCTGTCGTCTGTCGTCTGTCGTCTGTCGTCTGTCGTCTGTCGTCTGTCGTCTGTCGTCTGTCGTCTGTCGTCTGTCGTCTGTCGTCTGTCGTCTGTCGTCTGTCGTCTGTCGTCTGTCGTCTGTCGTCTGTCGTCTGTCGTCTGTCGTCTGTCGTCTGTCGTCTGTCGTCTGTCGTCTGTCGTCTGTCGTCTGTCGTCTGTCGTCTGTCGTCTGTCGTCTGTCGTCTGTCGTCTGTCGTCTGTCGTCTGTCGTCTGTCGTCTGTCGTCTGTCGTCTGTCGTCTGTCGTCTGTCGTCTGTCGTCTGTCGTCTGTCGTCTGTCGTCTGTCGTCTGTCGTCTGTCGTCTGTCGTCTGTCGTCTGTCGTCTGTACGTCTGTCGTCTGTCCACTGCCACTGTCTGTCGTCTGTCCGTCTGTCGTCTGTCGTCTGTCGTCTGTCGTCTGTCGTCTGTCGTCTGTCGTCTGTCGTCTGTCCGTCTGTCGTCTGTCGTCTGTCGTCTGTCGTCTGTCGTCTGTCGTCTGTCGTCTGTCGTCTGTCGTCTGTCGTCTGTCGTCTGTCGTCTGTCGTCTGTCGTCTGTCGTCTGTCGTCTGTCGTCTGTCGTCTGTCGTCTGTCGTCTGTCGTCTGTCGTCTGTCGTCTGTCGTCTGTCGTCTGTCGTCTGTCGTCTGTCGTCTGTCGTCTGTCGTCTGTCGTCTGTCGTCTGTCGTCTGTCGTCTGTCGTCTGTCGTCTGTCGTCTGTCGTCTGTCGTCTGTCGTCTGTCGTCTGTCGTCTGTCGTCTGTCGTCTGTCGTTTGTCGTCTGTCGTCTGTCGTCTGTCGTCTGTCGTCTGTCGTCTGTCGTCTGTCGTCTGTCGTCTGTCGTCTGTCGTCTGTCGTCTGTCGTCTGTCGTCTGTCGTCTGTCGTCTGTCGTCTGTCGTCTGTCGTCTGTCGTCTGTCGTCTGTCGTCTGTCGTCTGTCGTCTGTCGTCTGTCGTCTGTCGTCTGTCGTCTGTCGTCTGTCGTCTGTCGTCTGTCGTCTGTCGTCTGTCGTCTGTCGTCTGTCCTCTGTCGTCTGTCGTCTACATCTGTCGTCTGTCGTCTGTCCGTCTGTCGTCTGTCGTCTGTCGTCTGTCGTCTGTCGTCTGTCGTCTGTCGTCTGTCGTCTGTCGTCTGTCGTCTGTCGTCTGTCGTCTGTCGTCTGTCGTCTGTCGTCTGTCGTCTGTCGTCTGTCGTCTGTCGTCTGTCGTCTGTCGTCTGTCGTCTGTCGTCTGTCGTCTGTCGTCTGTCGTCTGTCGTCTGTCGTCTGTCGTCTGTCGTCTGTCGTCTGTCGTCTGTCGTCTGTCGTCTGTCGTCTGTCGTCTGTCGTCTGTCGTCTGTCGTCTGTCGTCTGTCGTCTGTCGTCTGTCGTCTGTCGTCTGTCGTCTGTCGTCTGTCGTCTGTCGTCTGTCGTCTGTCGTCTGTCGTCTGTCGTCTGTCGTCTGTCATCTGTCGTCTGTCGTCTGTCGTCTGTCGTCTGTCGTCTGTCGTCTGTCGTCTGTCGTCTGTCGTCTGTCGTCTGTCATCTGTCGTCTGTCAGTCTGTCGTCTGTCGTCTGTCGTCTGTCAGTCTGTCGTCTGTCCTCTGTCGCCTGTCATCTGTCGTCTGTCGTCTGTCGTCTGTCGTCTGTCGTCTGTCGTCTGTCGTCTGTCGTCTGTCGTCTGTCGTCTGTCGTCTGTCGTCTGTCGTCTGTCGTCTGTCGTCTGTCGTCTGTCGTCAGTCCTCTGACGTCTGTCGTCTAACATCTCTCGTCTGTCACTGCCCACTGTTCTTTGCCTTCTGTCCTCTGTCGTCTGTCGTCTGTCGTCTGTCGTCTGTCGTCTGTCGTCTGTCCGTCTGTCGTCTGTCGTCTGCCGTCTGTCGTCTGTCGTCTGTCGTCTGTCGTCTGTCGTCTGTCGTCTGTCGTCTGTCGTCTGTCGTCTGTCGTCTGTCGTCTGTCGTCTGTCGTCTGTCGTCTGTCGTCTGTCGTCTGTCGTCTGTCGTCTGTCGTCTGTCGTCTGTCGTCTGTCGTCTGTCGTCTGTCGTCTGTCGTCTGTCGTCTGTCGTCTGTCGTCTGTCGTCTGTCGTCTGTCGTCTGTCGTCTGTCGTCTGTCGTCTGTCGTCTGTCGTCTGTCGTCTGTCGTCTGTCGTCTGTCGTCTGTCGTCTGTCGTCTGTCGTCTGTCGTCTGTCGTCTGTCGTCTGTCGTCTGTCGTCTGTCGTCTGTCGTCTGTCGTCTGTCGTCTGTCGTCTGTCGTCTGTCGTCTGTCGTCTGTCGTCTGTCGTCTGTCGTCTGTCGTCTGTCGTCTGTCGTCTGTCGTCTGTCCTCTGTCTCTGTCGTCTGTCGTCTGTCGTCTGTCGTCTGTCGTCTGTCGTCTGTCGTCTGTCGTCTGTCGTCTGTCGTCTGTCGTCTGTCGTCTGTCGTCTGTCGTCTGTCGTCTGTCGTCTGTCGTCTGTCGTCTGTCGTCTGTCGTCTGTCGTCTGTCGTCTGTCGTCTGTCGTCTGTCGTCTGTCGTCTGTCGTCTGTCGTCTGTCGTCTGTCGTCTGTCGTCTGTCGTCTGTCGTCTGTCGTCTGTCGTCTGTCGTCTGTCGTCTGTCGTCTGTCGTCTGTCGTCTGTCGTCTGTCGTCTGTCGTCTGTCGTCTGTCGTCTGTCGTCTGTCGTCTGTCGTCTGTCGTCTGTCGTCTGTCGTCTGTCGTCTGTCGTCTGTCGTCTGTCGTCTGTCGTCTGTCGTCTGTCGTCTGTCAGTCTGTCGTCTGTCGTCTGTCAGTCTGTCGTCTGTCGTCTGTCGTCTGTCGTCTGTCCGTCTGTCGTCTGTCGTCTGTCGTCTGTCGTCTGTCGTCTGTCGTCTGTCGTCTGTCGTCTGTCGTCTGTCGTCTGTCGTCTGTCGTCTGTCGTCTGTCGTCTGTCGTCTGTCGTCTGTCGTCTGTCGTCTGTCGTCTGTCGTCTGTCGTCTGTCGTCTGTCGTCTGGCGTCTGTCGTCTGTCGTCTGTCGTCTGTCGTCTGTCGTCTGTCGTCTGTCGTCTGTCGTCTGTCGTCTGTCGTCTGTCGTCTGTCGTCTGTCGTCTGTCGTCTGTCGTCTGTCGTCTGTCGTCTGTCGTCTGTCGTCTGTCGTCTGTCGTCTGTCGTCTGTCGTCTGTCGTCTGTCAGTCTGTCAGTCTGTCGTCTGTCATCTGTCATCTATCGTCTGTCGTCTGTCCACTGTCCTCTGTCCTCTGTCCTCTGTCGCCTGTCCTCTGTCGTCTGTCGTCTGTCGTCTGTCGTCTGTCGTCTGTCGTCTGTCGTCTGTCGTCTGTCGTCTGTCGTCTGTCGTCTGTCGTCTGTCGTCTGTCGTCTGTCGTCTGTCGTCTGTCGTCTGTCGTCTGTCGTCTGTCGTCTGTCGTCTGTCGTCTGTCGTCTGTCGTCTGTCGTCTGTCGTCTGTCGTCTGTCGTCTGTCGTCTGTCGTCTGTCGTCTGTCGTCTGTCGTCTGTCGTCTGTCGTCTGTCGTCTGTCGTCTGTCGTCTGTCGTCTGTCGTCTGTCGTCTGTCGTCTGTCGTCTGTCGTCTGTCGTCTGTCGTCTGTCGTCTGTCGTCTGTCGTCTGTCGTCTGCCGTCTGTCGTCTGGCGTCTGTCGTCTGTCGTCTGTCGTCTGTCGTCT
>NC_051855.1:762053-794553 GCF_905115235.1 Hermetia illucens | reverse complement strand
AAACACTGTCATGCCAAGTCAGCATAGGTTCACCGTTCACCTTGATGCCGGCTATGTCATGACTACGTTTCCCTCTGCATATCCGGTAGACCCTACCCCAAGGGTCATCACAACGCTCACCAACGAATCGCCTCCAGTCTTCTTCTTTCGACTGCCTCAACAAATCTTTATAAGACAGGACACCTCGCCTATAGGCGAGCCTAAGTTGGTCAACATCAACATCCGGACGGACAACACTCAGACGGCGCGCCCTTCGGAATCTCTTCCTCAGGCGCCGGACTTCCCTCCTCTTCACACGGAGAGCATTCGTCCACCACGAGACATGCTTCCGAGCCCTTCGTTCGGGCTTCGTCAGCATGTCATCATTCACACTACACATCCACTCATTTAACAGCGCAACTTTCTCATCCACAGACAAAAGGACAAACTCAGAAAGGGGAGAGCGGCCGGCTAACTCCTCCAGCCGAGCAACATATAAACCCCAATTACATCCACGCGTACTCCAACGCATCGGCATAAGCGGGGAATCAACACTCACATTCACACCCCTATTGACAAGCACGACCTCAATAGGAGTGTGGTCACTCACATTACATCCATCCAACAATTTCTAGGACAGGACAAACGCCTTTGCTGCAACATTTACACACGTAATATCAATATCACTGACGCCCCTGGAGCTCTCAAAAGTCGAAACAGTAGACGGGACATTTAAACAAAACAAATCGTGCTTTAACGATACTTCGGACAACACCTCTCCCCTACGTATAGCACGGTGGCAAGATGTGCGCTGGACAATCTTACTGTGCCACATAGGGGAGACCGCGTTCGCATCAATGCCCAGGATGAATGGTGTTCAACGAATACGCGGAACCACCTCATCCAGGTACGCAATATACGGCTCCAGGTCGTCTGTGGGTGGACAGTACATGCTCGAGCAAAACCACCGCCCTAAAGGCCCCGTGATTGAGACACATACGCCCCACTCGTTAGTGAGACTCTCAACACAGACGCAATCTAGACGCGTATCATTAATGACGACGGCCGCCTTGGCCGACCCCCTAGCAGTGAAGACCCGCATGTCAGCAGGCACACCTATGACGCAGCCATTGACTGCCCAGGGCTCCTGCAACATGGCTATGCTAATGCCTTGCTCACGCATATGCTGGCTGAGATCATGCATCACGGCAGCCGCTCTGGCGCAGTTCAGCTGCAGTAGTTTGAGCGACATGGCGCTTAATGGCGGGCATTAGCCCGAGCCACCCGTGCGGCGTAGATCGGACAGAGCATCGACCGGAAGACCTCGGAACGCACAGTTCCGGCAATGAACCCCATTACTGCAGGAAGAGGCCATATGGCCATTCTGCGAACAACGAGCGCAAACATGATCCTTCGCTCGACAGTCAGCCACTCGGTGGTCGAAACCCAGACATCTAAAACATGCAGGGAGCAAGTCATGCGACCTGACCCTGTAGCTAAACCACTTCACATATACCCTTTCAGTGGATATCAACCTATCTATTACTCCTGGGGTGCCCTCAATGACAGCATTGCTGACAGCCTCAGGACCTGATCGTATTGGGCGACTAACTAATTTCGCCTCCTTCTTGAACCGCTCGAAGGACATAAGGTCCCCCAAGTGGTTCTCGTGAATCTGCTGCATAAGCTCGTCAGTGCTTATGCAGCAGTGCACGTCATACACTATGGCACGCGGTCCCAGCTTCTGGGCCACTCCCACCTCCAACCCATGTTCGGAGAACTTCGGGTTCTCCACAACCTTTCTACGCTCCTTTTCGGAGGGCACTCGTAATGCCACCCCCCCAGACTTTAACGGGTTCACCGTATGAACCCTAACAACTAACGCAGGGGCAACTTCGCGCATCACCACCTGCGCAACTTCCTTTGCGGAAGCCTCCTTATTGCGGCTTTTCACCACAACCGACCATGTCTCGGCCGGTTTAGGGACCGCAGGTAACTCACCAGCAGCAGAGGCTGCCTGTCTACCACCACCAACTGACTTGACCACCGGCAAGGGAGCATGCTGGCTACTCCTCGCAGCCATCAGCCCCTCCACCTTCCCTTTGTACAGAGCAACCTTCTCTGCCATCTTCGACAGCAGATTGCCGTACTCCAGGATCACCTGCGAGACAACCTCATCCATTGTCTCCGTGGAAGCACCCCCCTTCACCAGAATCTGGACAAGCCGATCGCTTATCTTCTTCCCTTCTTCCATCTCCCCTCCTTCAGTAGGCGAGCAGGAAGCCTCACCCCTACTCGTTTTTTTGCCCCTCTTCTTCACAACTGGCACGACCACCTCACTACCAGAGGCCGAGTCAGTGCAACTCTGACCCTCCTCCCCAGCCTTTATTGGGAGCTTCCTCCCAGCTCCAGCATCAGTCAAAGCAACAAATGCCTTCTTTAAACTCACCTTCTCCACCTTCCCACAGTCATCGAGAGCCTCCATCTCACTCTCGCTTGACGTCCCACCCTTACCTGCCGGCTCCTTACGCCCTCTCACCGACTCTCGCTCCGCCTCCGATGATGTCCCCGCCTCCTTGGGACCAGTACCTTTCTTCTTCCTTGGCGGCATACTCCCAAACACTTCCTGGTTCAAAAGAGACACTCTGGCACTGACAATCAATTAAATCGATCGCAAAAACAAAAAAAAAATTATTTTTTTTTTCAAAATATGGCAACCTTAAAAACATTTTTCGGGCGGCAACACTTTTTAAACTTTTTTTCGTCCAAAAAAACAGTTATGGCAACCTTGGTGCACAAAAATAAAAATTTGTACCGAGCGGCAACCCCGGCACCACTCACTTCGCCTGTTCACTTCAATTATTTGCACGACGGCAACAAAAATTTCCGGAACACCTGCGGAACTAAAAACTCTCGCGAGTAACGTACAATCCCAACGAGCCCGATACTCACCTACATCGACCAATCAACAATATTGCTGAGCAGGTAAATATACCGGATATACCAGGTAAAAGTCAACAAATTCCGTTGACCCCAATAACTGTAAATAATACGAAATCAACAGTTTTCGCTAACCTGGCAGAAAATAGCAAAAAAATAGAGATGTAATGACCTGTAAGGAGGCTGTTCTGTACAAAAGTTCAATAAATTGCGACGTTTAGAAAATTAACCGACACCGTGTTCTTTCTTTTTAATTTCGTATGTTAAATACATTATTGGCGCAGTCGGTGTTCCGTTTGATAAAATTATTAAAAATAGTGAATAATAGTTAAAATTTTAAACGGAAAGTGATCGAATAGTTAACGGTGAAATTTGTATCTCATTTTTCTTCAATTAATCCGTTTATTTTTGTTTTTTGACTGTTAAAGAGGGTGACGTAGTGATCTGAAGAAAAATTTACCAGATTGCGAAGAAACGAATCTGGAACGGCGTAGTCAAAGGGAAAATTTAGCGGATAGAGGGAGATATATCATGGCGGACGCAATGGAGCAGTGTGTTGCTATTCTAACACAGATTTTGGCAAGGCAGGCAGACAACGAGAATCAGGGAGTTACAATCCAGAAGCGAATTCGTAATATCGTACCATTTCGAGGTGAACCGGCAACATTAGTTTCGTTCATCGGCACTATCGACGGAGTAGTTAGTGAATTCGGAGGCAGGGAGAACGAGGTGTACAACATAGTGTACAATGAAAAAATAACGGGAGCTGCAAAGGATTTTCTTGCAGTAGATTTTCCAGTTTCATGGGAGTTGTGTAAGCAGCGGTTAAGATCGCATTTTCGACCAGCAAAGGAGTGGGCAGTGATATCTAAGGAGATTACAAATATCAAGGTATTTACGATAAGTCAATTAGTGGATAAGATTCAAGGGATAGTGAATAATGTAACAGAATGTGCCGCTTTTAGTGCAGAAAGTGTTGAGATGGCAAACTGTTTAAATTCAATGTTGGTGGTTAGAATAAAAGAATTAGTGGCTGGTTCGTTAGCAAGAGAAATTAGTGATTTATATTCGTTGGAAAGTATCAGAGCCGTGTTATATAAGTATATCGGTTATGATGCGTACAATCTGAAAAAAGACAGGACTTCTCAGAACAATTACCAACATACACACAGACAAGAAAAAGTGAACAGATTTTACAATCAAAGGACAGATATAGTGGGTGGAAATATTAGACGTGATGATAGACAGTGTTATGAAAATCAGTTCGGAAGACGGCATAATGTGAGTGTTAATGTGAGATCAGGTCAACCAAGGTTTGAATTCCGCAATAGGTCAGGTCAGGAAGGACAAGATGTTGGTGATAGGTCAAGACAGCAGAGGGTAGAACAAAATCGGTCGGGCAGAGTCGAGCTGTGCCTATGGATGTAGATGCTTTGTCGAGGGAAACCAATCAGTTAGAAGGGGAGTTTTTTTACAAACTAGCCTCGGACAAGCGTAAAATTTTTGTAGTACTTACTTTTGGCAGTGATGATTTTTGTGCAATGATTGATACTGGCTCTACAATTAGTCTATTGAATTCTAGTAAGGTTCCTTCAAGTTTATATGAGAAAATTCTTTTAGGTCAATCAGTTAAAATTAATACTATTCAGGGTATAGTGTTGAAAGATACGGAACAAGTGAAAACGAAGTGTCCTATACAGTTCGGTCAGCCGGATAATGCAAGGATAAGGTGGACCAAAATTGCGTTAAATGAAGAGTATGATTTCCTTATTGGTATGGATTGGTTAGAAAAGAATGTCGTGAGTTTAGACTTGATGAATCAGGAGTTAGTTTTGAAGAATGATAGAAAAATCCCTTTTGTATCGAAATCAATGGAGGAGGTAAATGTATTAGAGGAAAGCAAAATAGATAGTATTGAAACAGGTCATTTAAATGTTGAGGAGAAAAAAGGCCTTCAAAAATTACTTAAAAAATATGAAACGCTGTTGTTTAAGGAGGGTGATCAGCTTACGAATACGAGTAATGTAGTGCATCATATAAAAACCACTACAGATCAGCCAATAAACTCGAAATTATATCGTTACCCGTCACGGCACGAGGAAGAGGTTCGGCGGCAGATTGAAGAGCAAAAACTAGATCATATAGGAATAAAGGAAGAACTAGTCAACAAATTTAGGACTCAAGTTATTTTGTCATATGATGCTGATAGTGAAATTGAGTTGCTACAGGGTCGGAAAATTTTGAAATTGAATCCGTTAGAAAATGTTGAGAAAATAAAGCAGGTGTTGGGGGAATTTATTAATGGAAAAGGTAAAGTGGGTATATATTCAGAGGTCGAGGACAAACATTACAATATAGTTCAGCAGATCATTATACAGTTGTTTTCTCACGATAAAGGTTTAAGGTTTATCAAGTGTACACAAAGAGTAACTGAAATTAAAACTGAGGAAGAGCTGCACAAACAAATTTCAATTTATCATACAAAGGAATCTATGCATAGCGGGATCAATGAAACTTATTACACCCTCAAAGATAAAATATATTTCCCTAAGTTACATGAACATATACAGCTGGTTATCAATAACTGTAGAAAGTGTCAGGAGATCAAGTATGATAGGCGCCCGATAAAGCCAAAATTTAATCTCACAGAAACGCCAACTGGTAAGAACGAAATAATACATCTAGATATTTTTCATATAGAGAAAAAATCGTTTGTTACGATTATAGATAAGCTAACGAAATTTGCGGTAGCATATACTATTGGGGATAGGAATTGGAGGTGTAAGAAGGCTATTTTGGTGGAACATTTCGCAAAATTTGGTAAGCCTAGGTTGCTTATATCAGACAACGAGTTCAAATCTGAACAGATTAAGGAATATTTGAATCAGACCAATGTAGAGGTTCATTGGACAACGCCCAACAGCCATACGGGAAATTCAGATGTAGAAAGGCTACATTCTTCCATTTTAGAAAAGATAACGGGGATAGATGATAAAAGTTTATCAATAGAGATGAGAATGCAAATAGTATTAGGGAATTACAATGATAGGTATCATTCTACCATTAAGACAACGCCAAGAGAAGCTAAGGATAGGGTTAGTGCCGAAGAATTACATAATTTAGTGAAAGATAGTAAATTTAAGAGAATACAGAAGGCTAACATAAGTAGGGAGGACTATATAGAAAAAAGACAAGAAGGTCCGATTAAAAACTACAGACATGTAAGACATAAAGAAGAAACAAGGTCATACTACTACTAATACTCATGACAACAACTCAAGCAGGATTATTAACGACATCAATCGATGAACAATTGGGATATTTGAAATTGAAAGTTAAAACCGTTCAAATTGTCAACGAGACTAACACTATTTTGCATGTAATCAATCCAGAAGAAATTTTAAAAACAATAGTTGAAATAAGAGTAAATTTGAAACATTTAGATTTTGAAAACAGAAATATAATTGATAGAGAAATTGATACGGTAGTTGCTAAAACAAAATCAATTATGCCATATCGGGTAGGAAGACAGAAAAGAGGACTTTTTGACATTGTTGGCAGTACTGAAAAATTTTTGTTCGGCACTATGGATAAGGAGGATAGGAAAGATATTTTAAATCATTTAAAGATAGCGGAAACAAATAGTCACAATTCTATTATTGCAATTAATCAACAAATTAAAATCAATCAACACTTTAATAAATCCATAGAATATTTAAAAGAAATTGTAAAGAAGGATAGAAGAAAAATTTTAGATTTGTTTATTGGAATTAAGGATGAAAACAGAAAAATGATGCACCAACAACTTTATTTAGATCAGATGTTCAAGTTACAATTTTTGGAAAATAAACTAAATCAAATACAAGATAATATTGTATCGGCAAAATTTAACCTGTTGCATCCAAGTATACTTACACCTGAGGAAATAGAAGAATATCAATTGGACTTTTATAAATTGAAATTAGCTAAAGTGGGAGTATTAGAATATAAGCAGAAATTCATTGTAATAGCAATTAAAATTCCGAAGAATTATATAACCACAGATGTTAAATTAATAACGCCATTGCCAAATGAAGAAAATTTGGAAATCAATAGTGAGGATGAATTGATTGTAGAAGTCAGAAACGACACATTTGTTTATCAACCACAATTAATGTAAAACGAATTAAAATTAAGTAAAAATTGTGTTCTTGATAAAAGCTGTAAATTAATTTTTAACAATGTAACTAAAGTTCAGATTATAGATGATGAATCCATTATTGTGAAAAACGCTAGAGAAATGAAATTAGAACAAAATTGTGACAATAGGAATATAACATAAAATAAAAACAATTTGCTAAATTTTTATAATTGCGAAATAAAAATTTTGAGACAGACATTTTATAATAACAAACAGATGATTAAAGAAAAATATTTTTTCCACAAAATCAAGTTAATTATAGTTTTGAGAAAATGATAACATTTGAAGAAATAGTATCGGGAACAATTGGGAACCTAAAAGAAATTAAGGAACTGAAATTTCATAAAGAATTGTCAAGATATATGTATGGCAGTTTTTTAGTAATATTGATGATTATAATTATTATTGTATTGGTATTTATCACTCGATGTCGAGTAAAGAAAGCATATGTAATACAGAAAATTCAGGAGAATTTCCACTCAAAGCGGGGAGGAGTAACGTACAATCCCAACGAGCCCGATACTCACCTACATCGACCAATCAACAATATTGCTGAGCAGGTAAATATACCGGATATACCAGGTAAAAGTCAACAAATTCCGTTGACCCCAATAACTGTAAATAATACGAAATCAACAGTTTTCGCTAACCTGGCAGAAAATAGCAAAAAAATAGAGATGTAATGACCTGTAAGGAGGCTGTTCTGTACAAAAGTTCAATAAATTGCGACGTTTAGAAAATTAACCGACACCGTGTTCTTTCTTTTTAATTTCGTATGTTAAATACATTATTCGCGCGCACACAATTTCCGGAATCAAATTTCCCGCGCAAAACCACAAATCACTAGAAGGCACTTGTGCCCAGAACACAAAATCACCGCGCGAACTGGCAAAGGCTTCGCAACTGCGAGATCCAACTTCCCGCGCAAAATCACAATAATTGAAGCCACTTGTAAGGGGACACAATCACTGTCCGGACACACGCTGTCGCGAACCACTAGCAAAATTATTAGGGTCACAAATTCCCGGGCAATACTAAAGAACACCACAAATGGCGCGCAAAACACAATCCAAAAACACAACGAACACACTCGAGAAATCGAAATCAAACACGAGAAAACTCACTCGAGAAATCGAAATACACCACGGACACGGGACGATCCGAAGAAACATCCGCACTTATCGAGCTCAAGTCGAAAAGTGAGTAGATAGGGACAGTGAAGCCCATAGTGTTTTACGTAGGCACCTGTCGTGAGACTTAATCCTACGGTCCTCTTCAGACACGGATTGATTTTGTGACCACAATCAGAGCCCCGCTGAGACAAGTCACAACGGTACCAGTCTATACCAAGTGCATGGCTTAGCATTCATACTGGTGGATGCAAGAATTACCTAAATCTCTACCGAACTATGGAGTACGGCACCCGTGTTGATACGCAACACCACGTCGAGGCCCGAAGGTCTTTTCTCGCTTGAGCACAACCACAACCACCATGAAACTCCCACTAGGGGGGCCAACCGCAAATAACCGAGCTGTCCCCACATACAACAGGAGTTCACCCGAAGTATGTGAGTCCAGGGGCTTTCCCGGTTCCCCTGGTAAGGTTTCGTGACCAATTTATCACTTCAGATGAGTCCCCGTGCAGACTCGGGTCTGATCGCCCTAATTAGGTCTTTGGAGCATTCGCCTACTGAATCACGGCCGGCAAGCCAAAGTAATTACAGCGTATCCCGGTGCCACCACGTGGAGGTTCTCCTCGACCACTTGGTTTTGGTTTGGCGATAGGGTTGCCGCCCCATCTTCCTCGCCGCCACCTCTGAGCACCAGTAGATAGGGACATGAAAGTCCTGGGGGTTTTACGTGAGTACCTGCCGTGTAGGCATAATCCCACGGTCCTCTTCGGACACGGATTGAATTTGTGACCACAATCAGAGCCCCGCCATGCAAGCACAGCGGTCCTGGTTTATACTGAGTGCAGGCTCAGCATTCATACCAGTGGATGCGAGGCCTATCTAACACCTCTGCCGCAACTAAGGGGTACGGTACCCGAGTTGGACAGCGCAACTCCACGCTTGAACTCCGAGGAGCTCTGCCCGCGATGTAGGCATAACCACAACCACCATGAAACTCCCACTAGGGGGCCAACCGCAAATAACCGGGCCGAGAACACATCCTCCAGGAATTCTCCCGGAGCATATGCTCTCAGAGGGCCGTCCCGGTTCCCATGGTACCAGATAACCTCCGGTGAGGCTTCGTGGCCGAAGCCACTTCAGATGAGTCCCTTGCAGACTCGGGTCTGATCGCCCTCCTCGAGTACGTGGGGACGGAACTCCCCAACGGGTTAACTGGAATCAGCCCGAGGCGGAGAACCGCAACGGAACCTTTCACCAGCTAACTACCGCTCTGCGTACACAAAGGACATCACAAGACAGCACAAACACAAAACACACAGGACATCACAAGACAACACAAACACAAAACACACAAGACATCACAAGACAACACAAACACAAACACCCAGGACTGGTGGCTATCCACCATGGCCACTAAGGCCATTCACCCAACAACCGCAGGCGAAGCAGCGTCGAGAAACTCCCTCCTTCGTTGGAAGGCAGCACGCGCGAAAACATTAGCACATCGAAGCGTCTCACTGCTAGCAAGGCACTGGCTAAAATCAAAGATACCGTTCACCACACGAACGCCCATGTCGTCTAGATTGCAGATGTCACAGTACGCCGGACAGACACAGAGAACATGGAACCAGTCCTCTGAGTCAGCCCCACACAGAACACAATCCTGACTGGAAGCAAGGTTCCGCCTGAAGAGAAACTCATTCAAGCTACCATGCCCCGTCAGGAGGAAGCCCATCTCAAGCCCAAAGTCCACGACGGAACTTCCTCTGGCAGACACATATCTGACGTACTTATATGTGACCCGACCTTTCCCACATTCGTTCCATCTAAGCTGCCACTTAGATGTTACACTCTCGCTTAACACCTTTTTGACCGCAAGCGGCCCTAGCCCTTCAACCTGACTAATACCTACAAGATCTGTTTGCAGCAAAGGTACGCCCCTCCTGATCCTGTAGGCCGTGGCACGCCGGACTACCTCCAGATCAAGAGGATGAACACCCAACAAAACCTGCATGGCGTCGGTCGAGACCGTACGACATACAGGAAGACACGATAACAACGCCACTCGCTGACAAGCGTAGAGCAGCTGCCTGCCCTGCACCGTCAACGCAAAATCATACAACAAAGGAGACCCATACGTACAACATGCCAGAAAGAGCCCCACATAAATGGATCTAGCAGCTCTCCTGCTTAGACCCCACTCACACCTCATCACTCGCCTCAGCATACACACCAATTTAGTCAACCGTGGCTTGAGCTCGCGCAAGTGCGGAGCCAAGTACATGCGTTCCGCGATCGTGACTCCCAAGTACGTCACTTTCTTCCGAATTTTGGACAACACAGACGACCAACTTAAGTAGTCAAATGCGCCTTTGAAATCAACAAAGATTCCAAAGACGTATTTGCTAGGACAACGGACAACAAGGTTCTTGACATGCATCAAGGCGTCGTCGATGGACCTACCAGTACGGAAGCCATACTGCCTGTCAGACGTCAGATGGGATGTTTTCACCCCCAGTCGCTGGACCATAATCCTCTCCAGGACGTTACCAAGGGCCGGGAGAAGAGATATCGCCCTGTACGACCGGGGATTACTCTTATCCTTCTCCGGCGACTTCAGGAGCACGACCACCCTGGCAGTCTTCCAGAATGCAGGGAAATAGCCCTCCCGAAAACAACATTCAAACAGACACTGGACATGAGATGGAATGGCCTGCCAGATGGCTTTGCACATCTCGCCAGTCATCCCATCCCAGCCAGGTGACTTCCGAGACCTGAGCCTCGCCATGCTCTCCTCGATCTCACAACATCTCAGGGGAGGAATTTCTTCCCCTTCCTGAGAGCGACCGTCAGGAGACACCGAAGGCTCGGATCTCGGAAACAATTCACCCAGCAAAGCACAAACACTGTCATGCCAAGTCAGCATAGGTTCACCGTCCACCTTGATGCCGGCTATGTCATGACTACGTTTCCCTCTGCATATCCGGTAGACCCTTCCCCAAGGGTCATCACAACGCTCACCAACGAATCGCCTCCAGTCGTCTTCTTTCGACTGCCTCAACAAATCTTAATAACACAGGACACCTCGCCTATAGGCGAGCCTAAGTTGGTCAACATCAACATCCGGACGGACAACACTCAGACGGCGCGCCCTTTGGAATCTCTTCCTCAGGCGCCGGACTTCCCTCCTCTTCACACGGAGAGCATTCGTCCACCACGAGACATGCTTCCGAGCCCTTCGTTCGGCTTCGTCAGCATGTCATCATTCACACTACACATCCACTCATTTAACAGCGCAACTTTCTCATCCACAGACAAAAGGACAAACTCAGAAAGGGGAGAGCGGCCGGCTAACTCCTCCAGCCGAGCAACACATAAACCCCAATTACATCCACGCGTACTCCAACGCATCGGCATAAGCGGGGAATCAACACTCACATTCACACCCCTATTGACAAGCACGACCTCAATAGGAGTGTGGTCACTTACATTACATCCATCCAACAATTTTTTCTCCCCCTCGGACACCACCTTGTCGTGGTGGGGGAGCCTGTAGTAGTTTACTACTACACTAAGAGTGTCCAAAAATATGAATATGGAAACGATGGATTTAAACTCTCCAAGTGGTAAGAAGTCACAGACTTCGAATCCACCCGCGACCATGAGCAATCATGTCGCGGCCGAGGCGCGGATTTTGGAGGCCTCACCACATTCATACTCGCCTACAGATCAATCTGTAGAAGGCATGCTTTCCGACTCAGTGGAAAGTTTGCACTTGGTGCCTACGGCGAAGTTAGCCAGAAAGGAAAGTACGGAAACTTTCAAATTGGGAGAAACTGGAAATCCGACTACGGCTGAATTCTGCCTGTCAGAACCTTCTTCTTCATCCTTACCAGGAAGAGCGGAAGAACGGGAAGCTGGTGACGTGGACGCTACTGGTTTAACGCCGGTGTGTGGAAATGGATCCAAGCGGTCCGGACACCGTGAACCTGGAAAGGCCCGAAGCCGACGGCAGAAGAGAGCACTGCGAAGGAAGATGAAGCACCTTGAGAATGAGGACATGGACGTGGCTGTACCACTAGGCACGGTAACGCCCAGAGAAATCGGACACAAGGAAGCGGAATCTCCGGCGGAAGGTGGGGATAAACTGGAAACCCCGGTAAGATCCACACTGGACGCACCAGACTCTTCTGTCAGCGACAATAGACTAAGTTTATGTCGAAAAACATAAAGATTGGTCAAATCAACCTGCAGCATGCCAAAGCTCCCTCCTACCTGTTGGCAGCGAGAATGACAAAGCTGCAGGATTTCCCCTATATCTTTCTGGTGCAAGAACCGTGGGTTCGATTTAACAGAATCTGTGGCATTGGATCAGTAAAGGGGGTTAGGGTCTTCTACGACGAAAGATCCATAAGACCGACAGCTTGCGTCCTGATGTCAAGACGGTTAGAGGCAACTATGCTGAGACAATATTGTTCCCAGGACTTAGCTACGGTCATCATACAATACCAAATAAATGGCGAGAGGAAAAACATCATAGTTGCCTCCGCTTATTTACCCTATGATTCTTTGCATCCTCCACCGACGCAAGAACTTAGGGATCTGGTGGCGTATGCAGAATCAAGTGGTCTGGAACTCTTAATAGGTTGCGATGCGAATGCTCAACATATTTGTTGGGGCAGTAGCAAATGCAATCCAAGAGGAGAGAAGCTATTTGATTTCATCACTTCAGCTGGTCTTATGACTGCAAACGTAGGGTGCGCCCCTACGTTCGTGGGACCGAGAAGAAGCGAAGTAATTGACCTAACAATCTGTACCCCAAAATTGTTAGAGTTGATTACACACTGGCGAGTGCTAGACGAGGTCTCACTGTCAGATCACCGATATCTAGAATTCAATCTGACTATTGCGGGCGAACAGTCTGCAGTACAAAGACGGAACCCTAGGAAAACGGATTGGGCAAAGTTCAATGAACTTCTTGGCAATAAAGTACAGTTCCCTAGGCGACTAAGGACTCCTTTGGTGCTGGAAGATGAATTGAAAACTCTGAACGGCACACTTTTAGAGTGCTATGAAGAGGCTTGTCCTATTTCCCGAGGCCAAAGCGGTAAAACGGTTCCTTGGTGGAACCGAGAACTGCAAAAACTCAGGAAATCAACCAGGCGACTTCTAAATCGTGCTTGCAAAAGTAACAAGGACGAAGACTGGTTAAATTTCAGGAACTCACAACGTGAATATAAGAGGCTCGTGAGGTGCTCGAAACGAGACTCCTTTAGAGCGTACTGTGAGGAACTTTAAGGCGAAAGGGAGACTTCAAGGCTGTGCAGAGTCCTCAAAAGGGATGAGTCGGCCAAGTTGGATTCTCTTAGAAAACCCGACGGTACTTTCACGAGCTCCAGACTGGACTCAGTACAGACCCTCCTGGAAGTACACCACCCGGGAGAACGGGTGAGAGAAGTGGTAGGAGGAGAGTTGACGGTTCTTGCAACCCCTTCAACACGCAAGCGTTGCAAGGGGAACTGGAACACTGCGAAAGCGGTTGTTACCCATGAAAAGGTGAGAGCTGCCATACTGTCCTTTGAACATTTCAAAGTACCTGGCATGGATGGCATCTATCCGGCAATGCTAAAGGAGGGTATGGAGCATTTAGAGCGACCTCTAAGAAATATTTTTCGAGGATGTCTTGCTCTGGGCTACGTGCCTTCTTCTTGGCAACAGGTTAAGGTAGTTTTCATACCAAAACCTGGGAAAGATGACTATTCTAATCCAAAGAACTTCAGACAGATCAGCTTGACTTCATTCTTGCTGAAAAGTTTGGAGAGACTGGTGGAGCGTCACATTCGTGGAAGCGCACTTAGGTCACACCCACTTAGTGAAAACCAACATGCTTACCAACGTGGAAAGTCCTGTGAGTCTGCTCTTCATTCTTTGGTCACAAAGATAGAGGATGCAACTTTGAATGGTGAGTACGCGATGGGGGTGTTCGTGGACATTGAAGGGGCTTTTGACTGTGCGCCTTTTCAAAAACTTTGTGATGCCGCCAGAGCGCATGGTGTTGATGATGCTTTAATTAAGTGGATCCATGCTATGCTAACGCAAAGGTTGCTGTGCGCTGAGGTAGGGGTCGATCGCTACCTGACTAGAGAAGCGACGAAGGGCTGCCCCCAAGGAGGTGTGCTTTCGCCGCTTCTGTGGAGTATGCTGATCGACTCACTGCTATGCGAACTGCAAAATTTGCCAATACACGCTCAAGCTTATGCTGATGACGTGGCTGTACTTGCTGTAGATCGGGATCTTGGAACGGTGTGTAGGAATATACAACGTGCCGTTGATTTGATAGACAGCTGGTGCCTTAGACATGGTTTGTCAGTTAATCCAAATAAAACCACAATTGTTTTATTCACAAAAAGGAGAAAACTGAATGGACTTTGTCTCCCTGAGATGAGGGGTACTACCCTACAACTCTCCGAAGAAGTGAAATATCTGGGGGTCACTCTAGATAAAAAACTTCTTTGGAACAAACATGTAGAGGTAAAGATGAAACGAGCTCTCACAGCTTATGGGCTGTGCAGACGGACCTTTGCCTCGACATGGGGACTCAGGCCTCATGTGGTAATGTGGATATACGTTGCCATCATTAGGCCGATGTTCGTATATGCATCCGTAGTGTGGTGGGTTAAGGTGAGACAAAAAGGTTTTCACCGTAAACTAGCCGCACTGCAAAGAACTGTTTGTCTGGGTATCACTGGTGCCATGAGCACGACATCCGGCGCAGCTCTGAATGCACTACTCAATTTGCAGCCCCTGGATATATTTATTCAAAGCACTGCAATGAGAGCAGCTCATAGGCTAATTCGATTAGATCTATGGGAAAACAATGGATGTGGGGGGCACAGAGCATTGGAAGAGTTATTGGGAGGACTAAATCCAGTTCTTACAATGCCTTCCGATTCTCGTGTCCCCATACATCTGTTTGGTAGAAGATATGTAGTTACCCTGAACCGTAGAGAGGACTGGGAAGACCCAGAGGAATGCGTGGCGGGATATACGGAAGTCTTCTACACCGATGGCTCAAAAACAGAAGAAGGTTCTGGAGCCGGAGTCTACCTCTCGAATAAAAACGAGAAGTGGGCTTTTCCTTTGGGACAATATGCAACGGTTTTTCAAGCTGAAGTTTATGCGATCCTAAGGGCGGCAAACTGGGTGATTGACGAGCGGTTGAAGGGCAGGCGCATCGCAATCTGCAGTGACAGTCAAGCTGCACTGAGGGCATTGAGCAGTCCTTTGATCACCTCGAAAATCGTTCAGGAATGCAGAAACCGTTTGAACTCTATGTCTAGATTCAATACGGTGGAACTACTCTGGGTACCTGGTCACTGTGGCATAGAGGGAAATGAAATCTCGGACGCTTTAGCGAAAGAGGGGTCAATCTCCCCTATGCCGGGACCGGAGCCAGCAATTGGGGTATCAGTAGCATTGGCTAAATCTGTTTTCAAAAATTGGGAACAAGTCTCCCATAACGACAGGTGGCAGAGCTTAAACGCTGCTCGACACACCAAACTTTTCCTGCCAGAACCCAACATACGTACCGCAAAGTTTATCCTGTCGAAAAGCAGGAGGACTTGCAGGTGTATTGTGGGCATTCTGACAGGCCATAATTCACTAGCTGGGCATATGTTCAGAATAGGAATTACCGAAGATGATACGTGTCCCTCCTGTAATGAGGAAGCGGAATCCACGGAGCATTTCCTATGTGAATGCCCCGCCTATGGACGCATCAGGCATCAGATCTTTGGTGCCGATGTCCTCCAATTGCGACGGGTAGCATCACATCCACTAACGGAAATCCTGCGATACGTTAACGAATCCGGAATATTCCGTTAGACGGGGGAGGCGAGTACAATGGGCCAACACGGCCTGAGTGCTCAGAAGCTGTAGCTTCTCCCCCACCATACACACACACACACACACACATCCAACAATTTCCAGGACAGGACAAACGCCTTTGCTGCAACATTTACACACGTAATATCAATATCACTGACGCCCCTGGAGCTCTCAAAAGTCGAAACAGTAGACGGGACATTTAAACAAAACAAATCGTGCTTTAACAATACTTCGGACAACACCTCTCCCCTACGTATAGCACGGTGGCAAGATGTGCGCTGGACAATCTTGCTGTGCCACATAGGGGAGACCGCGTTCGCATCAATGCCCAGGATGAATGGTGTTCCACGAATACGCGGAACCACCTCATCCAGGTACGCAATATACGGCTCCAGGTCGTCTGTGGGTGGACAGTACATGCTCGAGCAAAACCACCGCCCTAAAGGCCCCGTGATTGAGACACATACGCCCCACTCGTTAGTGAGACTCTCAACACAGACGCAATCTAGACGCGTATCATTAATGACGACGGCCGCCTTGGCCGACCCCCTAGCAGTGAAGACCCGCATGTCAGCAGGCACACCTATGACGCAGCCATTGACTGCCCAGGGCTCCTGCAACATGGCTATGCTAATGCCTTGCTCACGCATATGCTGGCTGAGATCATGCATCACGGCAGCCGCTCTGGCGCAGTTCAGCTGCAGTAGTTTGAGCGACATGGCGCTTAATGGCGGGCATTAGCCCGAGCCACCCGTGCGGCGTAGATCGGACAGAGCATCGACCGGAAGACCTCGGAACGCACAGTTCCGGCAATGAACCCCATTACTGCAGGAAGAGGCCATATGGCCATTCTGCGAACAACGAGCGCAAACATGATCCTTCGCTCGACAGTCAGCCACTCGGTGGTCGAAACCCAGACATCTAAAACATGCAGGGAGCAAGTCATGCGACCTGACCCTGTAGCTAAACCACTTCACATATACCCTTTCAGTGGATATCAACCTATCTATTACTCCTGGGGTGCCCTCAATGACAGCATTGCTGACAGCCTCAGGACCTGATCGTATTGGGCGACTAACTAGTTTCGCCTCCTTCTTGAACCGTTCGAAGGATATAAGGTCCCCCAAGTGGTTCTCGTGAATCTGCTGCATAAGCTCGTCAGCGCTTATGCAGCAGTGCACGTCATACACTATGGCACGCGGTCCCAGCTTCTGGGCCACTCCCACCTCCAACCCATGTTCGGAGAACTTCGGGTTCTCCACAACCTTTCTACGCTCCTTTTCGGAGAGCACTCGTAATGCCACCCCCCAGACTTCAACGGGTTCACGGTATGAACCCTAACACCTAACGCAGGGGCAACTTCGCGCATCACCACCTGCGCAACTTCCTTTGCGGAAGCCTCCTTATTGCGGCTTTTCACCACAACCGACCATATCTCGGCCGGTTTAGGGACCGCAGGTAACCCACCAGCAGCAGAGGCTGCCGGTCTACCACCACCAACTGACTTGACCACCGGCAAGGGAGCATGCTGGCTACTCCTCGCAGCCATCAGCCCCTCCACCTTCCCTTTGTACAGAGCAACCTTCTCTGCCATCTTAGACAGCAGATTGCCGTACTCCAGGATCACTTGCGAGACAACCTCACCCATTGTCTCCGTGGAAGCACCCCCCTTCACCAGAATCTGGACAAGCCGATCGCTTATCTTCTTCCCTTCTTCCATCTCCCCTCCTTCAGTAGTCGAGCAGGAAGCCTCACCCCTACTCGTTTTTTTGCCCCTCTTCTTCACAACTGGCACGACCACCTCACTACCAGAGGCCGAGTCAGTGCAACTCTGACCCTCCTCCCCAGCCTTTATTGGGAGCTTCCTCTCAGCTCCAGCATCAGTCAAAGCAACAAATGCCTTCTTTAAACTCACCTTCTCCACCTTCCCACAGTCATCGAGAGCCTCCATCTCACTCTCGCTTGACGTACCACCCTTACCTGCCGGCTCCTTACGCCCTCTCACCGACTCTCGCTCCGCCTCCGATGATGTCCCCGCCTCCTTGGGACCAGTACCTTTCTTCTTCCTTGGCGGCATACTCCCAAACACTTCCTGGTTCAAAAGAGACACTCTGGCACTGACAATCAATTAAATCGACCGCAAAAACAAAAAAAAAAATTTATCATTAGAGTGCCTGAGCCGTTAGGCCGTACCCCCTCCCTTGCGGGATGGCTTGTTTTCTGGTTGTGCCAGATGGTAGATTTCTTGCAAGGATGCGTCCTTACAAGTCCCTCACCGGGGGATGCGACTCTAGCTTGTCGACTTGTTTAACACCACAACCACCTCGAGTCCAACGCCAATGTTGAGCTTCGCACAATGTTGCGAATGGGCCACACTCAACCCCGAGGTTCGCGTTTGCCCCAGATTCCTCTGAGACCGGTGCGATCGTCCGTTCGACAGCCTTTGGGGCTTATCTTGTAGATTAAGGAGGCGCATCTCCGAGCTCTACATGGGCTCATTGCCGCCAACTTTGCTGTTGCATCAACAGCCGAGCCTTTGGCAATGCTCGTTTCGCGTCGCTGACCTTGCCAGCGGGCTATTCGAGTCTTCATGTCCCCCTTCCTCACTCTGCCCTCATACTCCCCGTTTCGTCTGTCATATATTTATTCCCTTTAGCCCCATTATTCATTTACCCTTAATTCATTTCTCATTCAACCCTGGATTTCAACCCTGTACCCAAAAAGAATCCCCCATGGCAGCGCTCGTAAGATTTAATTACCCTTGTTTCCCCATATACAAATTTTTGGGTCAGGCAATTTGCCTACAGTAAGATTCCCCACGAAAAACCCCCTAATCAAGCTCAGCCAAGTTTCTCCAAAACTCCTAAAAAGTTTGCCACGGAGATCTCCCCGGGAGTCTAGCATGAAAATCTCCGAAAAGATTTATCATAAAAATCTCTTCAAGGGTTTACCATGGAAATCCCCCCAAGAGCCTAGTATCATATTCCCTATGGTCAGAAAATAATATTATCCTAACATCCCCGAAACTCCCTAAAAGTTTGCCATAGATGTCTCCTTGGGAGTCTAGCATGAAAATCTCGATAAAGATTCATCATGAAAATCTCCTTAAAGGTCTACTATGGAAATCCCCCAAAGAGTTTAGCATTACGTTCCCTGCGGTAGCGTTATCCAGATTTAATTACCCGTGTTTCCCCGCGTTAAAATTTTTAGCCAGGCAATTCGCCTGCAATCAGATTCCCCACAAGATACCCTTAATTATTTTGGCTTAGGTCAGAGGAATTCCCCGAGATAAAACTTTAGCCCGAGTACTCCTAAGAGGTTGACCTGTCGCCAATGTCGGTAATTTCAATATTCCCAAATGTAATTACCTTGCCTGGTTTTCTCCGGCAATTTGGCAATTTCAATTAAGGTTTACCCATAGCTCCCTAAAAGTTTGCCATGGAAATCTCCTTGGGAGTCCAGCATGTTAGCTCCGTAGAGGTCTATCATGAAAATCTCCTTAAAAGTCTACCATGGAAATCCCCTTGAGAGTCTAGTATTATGTTCCTTATGGCCAGAACATTATATTATCCCCACATCCCATTTTCAGGTATAAGCCAAATATTAAACACCTCGCCGATACAGACATTAGCTCCGATCTTTTCCTAAAAGTTAACCTATGGGCTAAGGTTAACAATTTGCCCCGTCGCCGGTGACGGTAATGACCTGGCAATATCCATATCCCGGTGGCATAATAACATCTCCTGCAGTTTAGAAATACAATTATGATATCCCCCAGTCCCTCTAAGAGTTCCGGTGCTAATTACATTGTCGGAGACAAAGAGGCCGCATGATTAAAACATCCAGCCTCCCAGTCTCAAGGCAGGACATTGCAATTACACGGAACATCGTTTGTTAACGATACCCTTGGAGTTTTTAGCTTCGGACAATTATAATATCCACAACCCTTTTTATGTGCTCATGTCCTTTTGCGCATTTCGGACGTTTGAGATGTTCCCCTATGTTGCACTATGTGCTTTCGTCGTGAGCAAGGCTCATTACGCCTGAAGCCTTTTTGGCTTTCAGCACCTCCCTGCAGAAATTCTCAAATGCAGAAAAGAGCTTCTGTCCGACAAGTTCTTCCGGGTGCACTGGCCATGCTCCAAGTTCAGCCATACTTGAATTCACCAGTCTCTGCCTTTCTGCATCATGAACCGGACATTCATATAGCACGTGTTGTGCCGTTTCCTCTGCTCCGCAGTCGCAGCGACTGCTTGTACTGAGCTGGAATTGTTTCAACCTCGACTTGAAGTCACCATGTCCTGACAGAAATTGGCTGGTGTAATGATTGGTCACCATCCAATTCATTTTCAGCCTCTTTGTAATATTTGGGAAAAACGCCCTTGTAGTTTGCCCCTTGTTGCTGCTGTCCCACTCACGTTGCCATTGTTTTACCATTGCTGCCCTCAGCTTGGTTTTCATGTTAATGGAGCGGTCTCCATTGAAAATCTCGCCATCCACCGAGAAGCTGACCCCCTTTCTCAACATATACAAATAATGCCTCTCCATTACTGCCAGCCTTATCGGCAGTTGCCCCGCCAGAACGCAAAGCGCGTCAGTCGAGGTAGTCCGATATGCTCCCGTAACTGCGAGAAGCGCCATTCGTTGTGCTGACCTAATGGGCCCTATATATGCTTCGCTCGTATGCCGTGCCCATCCTATTGCCCCATAGGTTAAGATCGGCAGCGATAGCCCTTTATATAGGATAGTTTTTGCCCGATTTCCTAGACCCCACTCAGAATTTGCAAGGCCAGCAAGCTGGCTAAACATCCTTTTTGCCTTGCTGGCGGTTTCTGCCATATGTCGCTTGTGCCTCTTACACCCACTGATCCAGAAGCCCAGGTATTTGAGATCTGAAACCATTTGAATAGTGCTGCCCTGCACTTTCAGCTGTGGCCTTCTGGACAATTTTCCTTTCAGGAGGATTGCCTGTGTTTTCCTCACAGATAGCGCAAGTTTCACATCGTTGCACCACGAGGTAGTATCTTCAATGACTTTTCGGGCGGAGTCTTCAATTTCGCTTCGACTTCTGCCCTCAATGAGAATGAGGATGTCATCTGCGTAAGCAACCGGGGTGATTTGTTCCGATATACTAGACAGCTTGATGACTAGTTGGTCAAAGACAAGATTCCACAAACTTGGCCCGAGTATGGAACCCTGCGGGCAGCCTTTGCCAACTCTCTTCTCTTCTCTCTCAAAGGTGTCTTCCATTGCTATCTTTCGGTCCTGCAGATAGCTGAAGATGAGCCCATAGAGCGCAGGTGGGCACTCCCTTCTTTCCAGCTCTTTTAGTACCGCTGGCCACCAGAGGTGGTCGAAGGCTCCTTCAATGTCAAAGGCGATAGCAAGCACGTAGGGCTTTTGACTATTCCTGACGATGCTCTCCACTTCGTAGATTGCATCTTCAGTGCCCCTCCCCGGACGAAACCCAAACTGCCGCTTTGCAGCTCTAGGTCCGTCATCGAGGAAAGGTTTTAGCCTGTTGAGGATGAGCCTTTCCAGCAATCTGCCAGCCACCGGGAGCAAGCATATTGGCCGATACGACTTCACCTCCGCCCTGTCCTTTCCCTCCCCCTTATAGATCGCCCGAATCGATCCCACCTTCCATATCGCAGGGAAGACTTTCTCCTGCAGACACTGGTTATATATTTCCAGCATCTGGTGCGGGATCGCTTCGACCGCTCTTTTAAGGATTTCCACCTCGATTTGGTCAGCCCCTGGCGCTTTGCCCTTCCGAAATCGGTTGGCTGCAGCTTCCAATTCTGCAATTTCGAACGGCCTTTCAGCTTCCGCTTTATCTCCACCGCGATCGTCTATCTCGGTCCTGATTGAGTTCCTAAGAGCACGTTGGTTCACCGTGTCCTCTTGTGGATTGTCATCAGGGGAGAAGCCTGCCAGCATGGCTTTCGCTGTTTCCCTCCAGTTTTGTGTCGTTCCCTCCCCAGATTTGATGGATGTAAGCGGTTCCTCCCTCCGCAGCTTTCCCAGAGCAGATTTGTATGGAATCCCCCACGGGTTTGTATTTCCTACTTCAGTGACGAACTTCTTCCAGCTTTCCAGTCTGGATTTCTTCAGTTCGTCTTTGTAGGCTTTACGGCGGAGCCTGAAATCCCTCAGACTGTCATCCCAATTCACCGTATTTCTTGCCTTCTGAAGTTTCCTTCTGGCCTTGTTGAATTCTTTCTTCAACTTTGATATTCCCTCATTCCAGCCTGGTATTTTGCCATTTGCCATTTGTTTCCGAGGGATGGCTTTTTCACTTGCATTTATTATGCGCATTTGCATAATTTCTGCCTGCGTTTCTGCGCCCGCTGCAACGTTTTCATTGCAAGCGCAATTCTCTACACTCCTCAGTTCGCGCTTGAACTTTTCCCATTTCGCCTTTTTGGTATTGAACCGAGGCTTCCTGTAGGGTTGTGCAGGTCCAGTTACATTCCAGCGAAGAGTGATTTCAATCGCTCTATGGTCGCTGGATGTCAGGCTGTTTACCACCCTCCAATTTTTCACCAGCTTGGCAGCAAAACCTGGTGTGGCCAGCGTTATGTCGATATAGGATTCATTCCCCGGTATGTTCCCCCTGTAGGTTGGAAGCGCACTTGTTTTATTGAGAACGACTAAGCCTCTGTTCACAATAAATTCTTCCATTTTCCTCCCTCTAGCCATTCTTCGGTCGTTCTGTGTTCTCCTGGCGCAAATCGGATCCCACATTGGTGAGCTGGCATTGGTATCGATGCCGATAATAGCCGGCCTGTCGCCAATTGCGTCCAATGCTTTCTCCAGCTTTTTAATACCCTCTGATATACTGCAAGCGTATTGAAAGTACACACTTATCAGGTATATACTCCCGAATTCCCCAGTCGCTTGCGCCACCACGCAGTGCGAGTCGCTTATATGACTCAATTTGAGGGCTGTAATGCGATCCTTTTTGTACAGAATCGCAGCCCTGGGCCTGCTTTCTTTGCTTTCAATAGCAACGACCGCTGTGGTGCTGCCTAGGCAGCAAACTTTCCCCCCATATTCATACGGCTCTTGCGCCAGTATGATATCAATTTGGTTCCCTCGTATAAGATTTGCCACTTCGTTCGACACAGTTCTCGACCTTTGCATGTTGAGTTGGTGGATTCTCAACATTTGTAGTTTGTACGCGAGATCCTCCATTCCATCGACGCCTTGTGTTGTGGACAGTCCCCGCTGTTTGCCGCATGTGCGGTGTTTGCCCTATTGGCCCGTTTGCAGTTAATACAGCTTGCTGCCTTATTCTTATTCCGGCATTCTTTGTAGCTGTGCCCCTCTTGCCCGCAATGAGGGCATGCCTCTTTTTCCCCACAATTCTTTGCAGAATGCCCATACTTCTGGCATTTGTAACACCTTGATGTGTCTAAATAGTCCTCGACTTTATGAGAGGTCCAGCCAAGGTACACCCTTCCTTTTTCCAAGAGTACCCTCCTTGCCTCGGGGCTAGCCTCTAGCACCCAGTGCACATTGTTGGAGTCAAATCTCCCTGTTTTGAATAGGGCCCTCAATTCGAACCCTCTCGCAGAGGTTTGGCCCTCTGAGAAGTTTTGCTCAAGGAGAGCCTCTTGCACCTCGCTTTGCGTCATCTCCCTAGGAATATGCCTTACTATCATTCTGGGATTCGTTCCCTGGTCTTTTACGGCTCTCAGTCCTGCCTTTTGAAGTTCCTTATTATTCAGGATAGCCTTCAAATCGCCCTCACTGGCAGCTTCAATTACCACCCCATTTGATCCCGAGCTCCTTACGTTTTTAACGTTGATTTTTGCCCTTGTAGGGTTAACGGCCTTGAACAACGCCTTTTTGGCGTTTACATCCTCGCTGGCTGCCGTGATTCGCACGGCAAACAGCGCCGGAGTTCTTTGGTTGACCCGTTCAATTACCTTTGCTTTCTGATTTTTCGACCCTGCCGCCGCAACCTCTGCGAAAGTCGTAGGACGTTGTGCCTCTGCAATCCTCCTTTGTACCGGCGTCGCAATATTTTTCTTCTGAATCTCTGGTCCTTCCTGCTGCTGTCCCTTAAGCTTCTTACCAGCTGGTTGCGGGTTACTTATTCCGCCTTTCCGGTAGAGCTCGTTCTGTGCCTTGCTCCGGCTGACATCCGAAATAAGGCCAACCATGGCTATCTGCATCCTCTCAACTTCCGAGAGGATTGTCGCTGTGACGATCTTGCTGACTTTATGCCGCTCGTCCAGGCACACTTCCCTAATATTTTTTACCGCGTCAAACACAATTTGAGCGGCATCCCCCTTCTCCCCCTTATTCTTTCCCCCAACATTTTCCTTTCCCTCCTCCGATCTTTCCTCCCCCTGGACCTTTTCGGGCGTTTGCACCTTTACTGGCCCCTTATGCGCCCCCTTCTCTGAATCGCTCTCGCTTTCACTATATATATCTATAATTCGTCGCGCCGGTGCAGCGCTACGCCCTCTTCCCCCCAGACCCAGCCTTGCCAAGAAGACTTCGTCCAAATCGTCGGAGTCCGCCTCCATGGCGTCAAACGTTGGAGACGGAGGTGACACCTTTTCTTTCTTCGCGGTGCCCTCCTCCGCATGCTCCCGCATCGCTTCCGCAATGGTCTTAGCCTTTGGCCTAGCCCTCTTTTTGGCTTTATCCGCCATTACTAACGACGCGTACTGTCAGTCCTTCTTTTCAATTTAACCCCCTTAAATCACTTGAAAATAGTATTAAGTCAACACCTGAAATGTTTCCCCTGTTCCCCAAAATCCTATATTCAAAAATAAAATAATCTTCTACAATCGTAGAACCTATTCCCCGCAATCCAACAATCAATAAAAATTTAAGTGGTGCATGCAGCACTTACCTTACGCTCCCTTACGCCTTGGTACTAGAATTGGCGGTTTTCCTTTGATATGCAAATGCACCTTCCGAAAAACAACACAAACTCGGGCGTCAGTTGAGTCACAGTCCATAAATTCACTAGGCACCGCTGGCGCACTGTACCCCACAATATTCGCTTTTACAGTCCCACAATCAGCACAGAAGCTTGAAATTCGCTAAATGGCACTGCCAATAAAATTCACTAAGCACCGCTGGCGCACTGTAACCCACAATGTTCGCTTTTGAAATTCACTAAATGGCTCCACCACGAGTCACAAGTTTCACCAAACAGCACAGGAGCTCGACACGTCACTCGGATCAACTTCCCGATGTCTCGCGATACACACCTCTCACTATAGGGACTATCACAAGCCACTAGTTTTAACAAAGCACACGGGAGCTCAAAATGTTGCCTAAGTAAACCTTGCAAAGCCTCGCGCCATACGCCACTTTCGAACTTCACTCAACCGCACTGTCAAAAATCACAAAATCTAATTTCACTTTTCAATCTATCGCACTTTTCCACCCGAAATCAAATCCACGCCACGAGATTGTTTCCGACGCGTGTAGCTAATCCGCCGTTTAATGTAAAACTGACAAATCTCACAATTATTTCTTCCGCTCTCTGCTAAAAGTTTGCCTAAAACCTCGCTTCGAAAAATTCTCCTCGATAACTCGCACTAAAAGCTAAAAGCTAATTTCGAGACCTTATCAAAAACACGTCCGCTCCGTTTGGCTGCTCGCCAACAGTAGATAGGGACATGAAAGTCCTGGGGTTTTACGTGAGTACCTGCCGTGTAGGCATAATCCCACGGTCCTCTTCGGACACGGATTGAATTTGTGACCACAATCAGAGCCCCGCCATGCAAGCACAGCGGTCCTGGTTTATACTGAGTGCAGGCTCAGCATTCATACCAGTGGATGCGAGGCCTATCTAACACCTCTGCCGCAACTAAGGGGTACGGTACCCGAGTTGGACAGCGCAACTCCACGCTTGAACTCCGAGGAGCTCTGCCCGCGATGTAGGCATAACCACAACCACCATGAAACTCCCACTAGGGGGCCAACCGCAAATAACCGGGCCGAGAACACATCCTCCAGGAATTCTCCCGGAGCATATGCTCTCAGAGGGCCGTCCGGTTCCCATGGTACCAGATAACCTCCGGTGAGGCTTCGTGGCCGAAGCCACTTCAGATGAGTCCCTTGCAGACTCGGGTCTGATCGCCCTCCTCGAGTACGTGGGGACGGAACTCCCCAACGGGTTAACTGGAATCAGCCCGAGGCGGAGAACCGCAACGGAACCTTTCACCAGCTAACTACCGCTCTGCGTACACAAAGGACATCACAAGACAGCACAAACACAAAACACACAGGACATCACAAGACAACACAAACACAAAACACACAAGACATCACAAGACAACACAAACACAAACACCCAGGACTGGTGGCTATCCACCATGGCCACTAAGGCCATTCACCCAACAACCGCAGGCGAAGCAGCGTCGAGAAACTCCCTCCTTCGTTGGAAGGCAGCACGCGCGAAAACATTAGCACATCGAAGCGTCTCACTGCTAGCAAGGCACTGGCTAAAATCAAAGATACCGTTCACCACACGAACGCCCATGTCGTCTAGATTGCGGATGTCACAGTACGCCGGACAGACACAGAGAACATGGAACCAGTCCTCTGAGTCAGCCCCACACAGAACACAACCCTGACTGGAAGCAAGGTTCCGCTTGAAGAGAAACTCATTCAAGCTACCATGCCCCGTCAGGAGGAAGCCCATCTCAAGCCCAAAGTCCACGACGGAACTTCCTCTGGCAGACACATATCTGACGTACTTATATGTGACCCGACCTTTCCCACATTCGTTCCATCTAAGCTGCCACTTAGATGTTACACTCTCGCTTAACACGTTTTTGACCGCAAGCGGCCCTAGCCCTTCAACCTGACTAATACCTACAAGATCTGTTTGCAGCAAAGGTACGCCCCTCCTGATCCTGTAGGCCGTGGCACGCCGGACTACCTCCAGATCAAGAGGAGGAACACCCAACAAAACCTGCATGGCGTCGGTCGAGACCGTACGACATACAGGAAGACACGATAACAACGCCACTCGCTGACAAGCGTAGAGCAGCTGCCTGCCCTGCACCGTCAACGCAAAATCATACAACAAAGGAGACCCATACGTACAACATGCCAGAAAGAGCCCCACATAAATGGATCTAGCAGCTCTCCTGCTTAGACCCCACTCACACCTCATCACTCGCCTCAGCATACATACCAATTTAGTCAACCGTGGCTTGAGCTCGCGCAAGTGCGGAGCCAAGTACATGCGTTCCGCGATCGTGACTCCCAAGTACGTCACTTTCTTCCGATATTTCAATGGAACTCCATTGAGTTTAACGCATGGCGTGCGACGCAGGTAGCCTTTCAGCATCATCGCGACGGTTTTTTCCGTGGAGACCGCGACACCGACCTTTAAAGACCACGAGTTAACGATGCGCATGTACTCAGTACCCTGCTGCTCGACCTCAAGCCGAGTGTTCCCCTCAACAATAATGAGGAGATCATCCGCGTAGGCAACACATTCAGCAAACGGTCGAAAGCTCACCCAACAGTTCATCCATCATCAGATTCCATATAAATGGACCTGCGATAGATCCCTGTGGGCAGCCGCGCTCCACGTTCACCCACACACGGTCATTGACACCTTGGACGAATGCTCTTCTGCCATGGAAGTAGCTCTTCCACAGAGCCAATTCCCGGCAGTCACACCTCACGAATTTTGGACAACACAGACGACCAACTTAAGTAGTCAAATGCGCCTTTGAAATCAACGAAGATTCCAAAGACGTATTTGCTAGGACAACGGACAACAAGGTTCTTGACATGCATCAAGGCGTCGTCGGTGGACCTACCAGTGCGGAAGCCATACTGCCTGTCAGACGTCAGATGGGATGATTTCACCGCCAGTCGCTGGACCATAATCCTCTCCAGGACCTTGCCAAGGGCCGGGAGAAGAGATATCGCCCTGTACGACCGAGGATTACTCTTATCCTTCTCCGGCGACTTCAGGAGCACGACCACCCTGGCAGTCTTCCAGAATGCAGGGAAATAGCCCTCCCGAAAACAACATTCAAACAGACACTGGACATGAGATGGAATGGCCTGCCAGATGGCTTTGCACATCTCGCCAGTCATCCCATCCCAGCCAGGTGACTTCCGAGACCTGAGCCTCGCCATGCTCTCCTCGATCTCACAACATCTCAGGGGAGGAATTTCTTCCCCTTCCTGAGAGCGACCGTCAGGAGACACCGAAGGCTCGGATCTCGGAAACAATTCACCCAGCAAAGCACAAACACTGTCATGCCAAGTCAGCATAGGTTCACCGTTCACCTTGATGCCGGCTATGTCATGACTACGTTTCCCTCTGCATATCCGGTAGACCCTTCCCCAAGGGGTCATCACAACGCTCACCAACGAATCGCCTCCAGTCTTCTTCTTTCGACTGTCTCAACAAATCTTTATAACACAGGACACCTCGCCTATAGGCGAGCCTAAGTTGGTCAACATCAACATCCGGACGGACAACACTCAGACGGCGCGCCCTTTGGAATCTCTTCCTCAGGCGCCGGACTTCCCTCCTCTTCACACGGAGAGCATTCGTCCACCACGAGACATGCTTCCGAGCCCTTCGTAGTAGATAGGGACAGAAGGAATCTCGTTAATCCATTCATGCGCGTCACTAATTAGATGACGAGGCATTTGGCTACCTTAAGAGAGTCATAGTTACTCCCGCCGTTTACCCGCGCTTACTTGAATTTCTTCACTTTGACATTCAGAGCACTGGGCAGAAATCACATTGTGTCAACACCCGTTAGGGCCATCACAATGCTTTGTTTTAATTAGACAGTCGGATTCCCCAAGTCCGTGCCAGTTCTGAATTAATTGTTAATTGATAGCCGTTAGAAATTTATATAGAATAATCTAATAAATTATTAGCAAGAAAGTTCCGTAATTGGTTATGTAAACTGCTATCCGGGGAACAGATACAATTGCTTATATCTTAATCTCTCCAGAACGAGTACATAAACCATAATATTACTTCCCAATCAAGCCCGACTATCTCAATCTTCAGAGCCAATCCTTATCCCGAAGTTACGGATCTAATTTGCCGACTTCCCTTACCTACATTATTCTATCGACTAGAGACTCTTCACCTTGGAGACCAGCTGCGGATATCGGTACGGCCTGTTGAGAAATTTGCGTGACCCGACCATAAATTTTCAAGGTCCGAGGAGAAAATATCGACACAGCAGTAAATGCCATGCTCTTCTAGTCCATCTACCATATCTCTCTTCGAAAGACTTCCATGGTAGTACGACTATAAAACAGAAAAGAAAACTCTTTCGATATCTCTCGACGGCTTCTTTATGGTTGTTTCTGTTGCCAGGATGAGCATTAAAGCCCATTTATAATAACAAACGTATACTCAACAGGTTACGGAATTGGAACCGTATTCCCTTTCGTTCAATAAAATGTAAAGTCTAAATTACTTTTTATAAATAAAGAATTATCGTGAACTTTAACATTTTTCGACTTTCGCCTTGAACTTAGGACCGACTAACTCGTGATCAACCACTGTTCACACGAAACCCTTCTCCACTTCAGTCCTCCAAGGTCTCATTCGATTATTTGCTACTACCACCAAGATCTGTGCCAATGGCGGCTCCATGCAGGCTTACGCCAAACACTTCTATGCACACCATTGCACCCTCCTACTCACTAAAGCTTCAGAATTTATTATACAAGTATAATAAATCATATGCATTAGCGGTAATGTATAGGTATACAACTTGAGCGCCATCCATTTTAAGGGCTAGTTGCTTCGGCAGGTGAGTTGTTACACACTCCTTAGCGGATTACGACTTCCATGTCCACCGTCCTGCTGTTTTAAGCAAGCAACGCCTTTCATGGTATCAGTATGAGTTGTTAATTTGGGCACCGTAACATTACGTTTGGTTCATCCCACAGCGCCAGTTCTGCTTACCAAAAGTGGCCCACTGGGCACAATATATCATAACATTTATCTTCATATCAAGTAAGATAATGTTCTTACCCATTTAAAGTTTGAGAATAGGTTAAGGTCGTTTCGGCCCTAAGGCCTCTAATCATTCGCTTTACCAGATAAGATTATTAATAATAATATTTAATTGCACCAGCTATCCTGAGGGAAACTTCGGAGGGAACCAGCTACTAGATGGTTCGATTGGTCTTTCGCCCCTATACCCAATTCTGACAATCGATTTGCACGTCAGAACTGCTTCGGTCTTCCATCAGGGTTTCCCCTGACTTCAACCTGATCAGGTATAGTTCACCATCTTTCGGGTCACAACATATTTGCTCAAGGTACGCTCCAGTTAGAGGTATCAATAATAAACACAAAAAAAAATTCATATATATTAAGATACATAACTGTATGGAACGCCCCGGGATGGATTCTGTATAAATAAAATTTATACATAATAATCCCATTAAATTACAGTTAAGTTAATTACGCCTTTAGGTTTCAATAGATATTGCAAACCCAATGACTTGCACACATGTTAGACTTCTTGGTCCGTGTTTCAAGACGGGTCCCGAAGGTATCCTAAATCTATAGCATTGTTTATCATATACACGCATATAATAGAATACATAATACATAGAATATATATTTATTACAACATTCCGAAAAATGTAAGCGCCATATATTTATAAATCTGTTAATGATTTATCCGGTACCGCAATATCTTACGATATTTTGGATTTTACTCATATTTAATATAAATACTAAATAAAGAGTAAACATTATCCTACGGACCTTATGATAAAAATTATATACATAATATGCTTATTAACAGATAACAATGTCTTTATTATGAAAAAATTGCACACTATTCACACATTATATAAAATATAATATGCTATTAATGATGAATTTTTCATATAAGATATTCAGGTTCATCGGGCTTAACCCCTAAGCAGTTTCACGTACTTTTTAACTCTCTATTCAGAGTTCTTTTCAACTTTCCCTCACGGTACTTGTTTGCTATCGGTCTCATGGTTATATTTAGTTTTAGATGGAGTTTACCACCATATTAGTGCTGCACTATCAAGCAACACGACTCTTAGGAAATATCTTCTAGTAATCATTAATATCGCTACGGGCCTGGCACCCTCTATGGGTAAATGGCCTCATTCAAGAAGGACTTGGATTATTAATTTATCATACTAGATAATAGATATTCCATACACTGCATCGTATATTTGTTAAATTAACAAAATACCTTAGTGCTGAACTTTTTTCTTTTCGCTCGCCGCTACTAAGAAAATCCTGGTTAGTTTCTTTTCCTCCCCTCATTAATATGCTTAAATTCAGGGGGTAGTCTCATATGAGTTGAGGTTGTTTTAAAATATTTACTTTAAATATACATAATAATTCAATTATGTAATATTTAAATTTTAGACAAATATGAGTCAAAACAATTCAATTATTTATCTTGTATTTTTATATACTTTGGCATACTGTTTGAAAAAAATGTTTTGCCTTTATAATTGAATCAATTATAACGACTCATTATGTCTTATAATGTTTTTTTTTCCAAATCTTGGTTCTTAATATTATAGAAAATATATAAGAATATTTTCTAAAATACAACATGTGCACCAAAACACATACATTACATACATGTTAAGAGCAACCAGATTTCTTTAATTTTAGAGATATTCTAACAACCCTCAACCATATGTAGTCCATGCAGCATATATTAGATATATGTATAGCATGGACTGCAATATGCGTTCAAAATGTCGATGTTCATGTGTCCTGCAGTTCACACGATGACGCGCAGTTTGCTGCGTTCTTCATCGACCCATGAGCCAAGTGATCCTCCGCTTAGGGTAATTTTTTTTTGCTTTTATTTAAGTTTATCACTATATTATTATAAATAATATTACCAATGGCAATATTATAATATAATATTAGAATTTTATAGATACCAATAATATGTTACGAATGTCTTAGCCTTCTTATAAATGAAGGCATTAACTTGTCATATATTATCATAGCGGCAATGAGATAGTATATTGTGATATACTAAATCATACCATAATATATTTAAAGTATAACAATATTGATATCTTTAAGTACCTTGGGACACTCTTCTTTCATCGTCATCATCATCATCATCATCATCTTCTCTTTCCTTTCCTTTCCTTTCTATTTGATTTTTCAATATATAATGAAATACAATAAAATTCAATGATGATACTTATTCACATACATTATTTTCTATTTCAATTGATTGATTGCCCAGCTTTCAAACTTTTGCCCATTGCCCATTGCCCATTGCCCATTCACATATTAATATGTGGCCGGATATTATATATAAAATTTGCCCATTTGTTGCCCTTTCTTTTAGTTTCTAATGTAATGTAAAAAGTT
>NC_051855.1:754553-759553 GCF_905115235.1 Hermetia illucens | reverse complement strand
TACATTGTACATGTTATATGAAATTTTAAATTTCATTAACTTTATATCGGATTATACATATCAAACATATTACTATGTATGATATTATTATCATTTGATTATATTATCGAAATGATTTCATATATTTTGAAAGAATTTGCATTTGTTTGTTTTGTTATATTTGATCACTTTAGAAATAATGCTCCCACAATCGTGTTCACATATATTTATGATCTTACCTGGTGTATATTCAAACGTCACTAATTCAATGACGACTCATTTTAAAACTTCTCCTCAACTATACTCTTCTATAATAACCATGTCGCCCCATCATGGCATTATAAATGCATATTTCTCAAAAGGCAGCATTATCATACATTTTCCCCTTATAAACACTCAACATACTATCTTATATTTCATATAAGAAATTTTCATCATTATAAACCTATAATAAAGTTGACAAAAATTCATACTCTTCATATGAAAAATTTCAACATATTATACATCTATAATCGTATGTGCAAAATCGCATACTCTCCATATAAGATAGGAAAATCTCTGATTATACTCCTTTATAAAGTTTTTCAACTGCTATACCATCAAGTGTGATAAAAGTTGATAAAACCCCGTATATGCAACTAACGTACACAAGTACGGATTATAGGTTTCATAAAAAATTTTTACGAAACACACATTCCCTAAAGTACTTTTTCGTCAAAACACCTGTTTCTTAAGACATGCATCATATAGGAAAATTCCTGATTACACATGTTATAATCACTATAGGAAATTTTCCGATTACATCCCTTATAAGAATTTCAAATTCTCCTATGTGAACGGCCACTGATTATAAGCCTTTATAAAATTTTCCTATACAACTCCGATTACATTCCTTTATAAAATTTGACTGTTTCCATATAACCATGAACACCCTGATTATAAGCCTTTATAAAACTTCCGAAAATCATTCCGGATTACATGCCTTGATAAAATTTCCATTTTTTCCTATATAACTTCTGATTATAAGTGTTGATGATTTTTCAACTTTTTCCTATGAGATAGGAACATTTTTATTATAAGTGTTGATGATTTTTCGAACTTTTTCCTATGAGATAGGAAACTTTTCGATTACATCTGTTGATGATTTTTTCAAGTTTTTCCTATGACATAGGAACATTTTTATTATAAGTGTTGATGATTTTTCGAACTTTTTCCTATGAGATAGGAAATTTTCTGATTACATCTGTTGATGATTTTTTCAAGTTTTTCCTATGACATAGGAACACTTTTATTATAAGTGTTGATGATTTTTCGAACTTTTTCCTATGAGATAGGAAATTTTCTGATTACATCTGTTGATGATTTTTTCAAGTTTTTCCTATGACATAGGAACATTTTTATTACAAGTGTTGATGATTTTTCGAACTTTTTCCTATGAGATAGGAAATTTTCTGATTACATCTGTTGATGATTTTTTCAAGTTTTTCCTATGACATAGGAACATTTTTATTACAAGTGTTGATGATTTTTCGAACTTTTTCCTATGAGATAGGAAATTTTCTGATTACATCTGTTGATGATTTTTTCAAGTTTTTCCTATGACATAGGAACATTTTTATTATAAGTGTTGATGATTTTTCGAACTTTTTCCTATGAGATAGGAAATTTTCTGATTACATCTGTTGATGATTTTTTCAAGTTTTTCCTATGACATAGGAACATTTTTATTACAAGTGTTGATGATTTTTCGAACTTTTTCCTATGAGATAGGAAATTTTCTGATTACATCTGTTGATGATTTTTTCAAGTTTTTCCTATGACATAGGAACATTTTTATTACAAGTGTTGATGATTTTTCGAACTTTTTCCTATGAGATAGGAAATTTTCTGATTACATCTGTTGATGATTTTTTCAAGTTTTTCCTATGACATAGGAACATTTTTATTATAAGTGTTGATGATTTTTCGAACTTTTTCCTATGAGATAGGAAATTTTCTGATTACATCTGTTGATGATTTTTTCAAGTTTTTCCTATGACATAGGAACATTTTTATTACAAGTGTTGATGATTTTTCGAACTTTTTCCTATGAGATAGGAAATTTTCTGATTACATCTGTTGATGATTTTTTCAAGTTTTTCCTATGACATAGGAACATTTTTATTACAAGTGTTGATGATTTTTCGAACTTTTTCCTATGAGATAGGAAATTTTCTGATTACATCTGTTGATGATTTTTTCAAGTTTTTCCTATGACATAGGAACATTTTTATTATAAGTGTTGATGATTTTTCGAACTTTTTCCTATGAGATAGGAAATTTTCTGATTACATCTGTTGATGATTTTTTCAAGTTTTTCCTATGACATAGGAACATTTTTATTACAAGTGTTGATGATTTTTCGAACTTTTTCCTATGAGATAGGAAATTTTCTGATTACATCTGTTGATGATTTTTTCAAGTTTTTCCTATGACATAGGAACATTTTTATTACAAGTGTTGATGATTTTTCGAACTTTTTCCTATGAGATAGGAAATTTTCTGATTACATCTGTTGATGATTTTTTCAAGTTTTTCCTATGACATAGGAACATTTTTATTACAAGTGTTGATGATTTTTCGAACTTTTTCCTATGAGATAGGAAATTTTCTGATTACATCTGTTGATGATTTTTTCAAGTTTTTCCTATGACATAGGAACATTTTTATTACAAGTGTTGATGATTTTTCGAACTTTTTCCTATGAGATAGGAAATTTTCTGATTACATCTGTTGATGATTTTTTCAAGTTTTTCCTATGACATAGGAACATTTTTATTATAAGTGTTGATGATTTTTCGAACTTTTTCCTATGAGATAGGAAATTTTCTGATTACATCTGTTGATGATTTTTTCAAGTTTTTCCTATGACATAGGAACATTTTTATTACAAGTGTTGATGATTTTTCGAACTTTTTCCTATGAGATAGGAAATTTTCTGATTACATCTGTTGATGATTTTTTCAAGTTTTTCCTATGACATAGGAACATTTTTATTACAAGTGTTGATGATTTTTCGAACTTTTCCCTATGAGATAGGAAATTTTCTGATTACATCTGTTGATGATTTTTTCAAGTTTTTCCTATGACATAGGAACATTTTTATTACAAGTGTTGATGATTTTTCGAACTTTTTCCTATGAGATAGGAAATTTTCTGATTACATCTGTTGATGATTTTTTCAAGTTTTTCCTATGACATAGGAACATTTTTATTACAAGTGTTGATGATTTTTCGAACTTTTTCCTATGAGATAGGAAACTTTTTGATTACATCAGTTGATGATTTTTTCAAGTTTTTCCTATGACATAGGAACATTTTTATTACAAGTGTTGATGATTTTTTCGACTTTTTCCTATGAGTTAGGAAACTTTTTTATTCCATCTGTTGATGATTTTTCCAAGTTTCTCCTATGATACATGAGCTCTTTGATTATAAGTGTTGATGTTTTTTCCAACTTTTTCCTATGAGATAGGAAACTTTTTTATTACATCTGTTGATGATTTTTCCAAGTTTCTCCTATGATACATGAATGCTTTGATTATAAGTGTTGATGATTTTTTCAAGTTTGTCCTATGAGGTAGGAACATTTTGATTATATGTGTAAATGAATTTTTCAAGCTTCTCCTATGAGATAGGAACACTATGATTACATGTGTTGATGTTTTCTTCAAGTTTTCCTATGAGATAGGAAACTTTATGCATATCATAATCCCTTATTAAAAATGTTTAGCTACGGACAGAAGGAATTCAGCCTATGTGCCAATAGTCGCCACTAGTCAAAAGGTTAGATACGTGTGGTTATGGAAATATTAACGTTAGACCCCGCCGTCTTCATACCATTGAAATTTATTATGCATCGTTTTAAATAGTACATCCAGCCTTTATGGCCAATTGATTTATGATTATAGACCTTATAATCGACTTTCATTTTTTCCATTGTGCCGTAATGAAAAACAAACATTTTGAAATTATCAAACTTTATAAAATAATATATCTCCAACTACTATATTCTAAAATAAGCTCAACGCATTATACATCTTATAATCTATTTCATTTCTATTTGTCTTGCTTCCAGTTTACTTGTTCAGATTATATACTTTATAATATCAGCTCCGGATAAGAGTACTTCTGTATTAAGATTGCTTGATGCCTTTAAAGATCATTAAACTCTGATATCTTTACCTTATTCAACAATATCATTATACCTTAATATAATCAACTTATAATATATTTTCTTTATTAAGGCGGTGGCATGAGTTTAAAAAATAAACTCTTATATATGTTTCTACCCCTCCTACATCTTCAATATGCCTTACTAGAATAAACTTTAATAAATTTACAAAATATCATAACACCATCATCATCTTCAAGTAATCCACGCTCCAGTAGACTACATATCATCCTTATTATTTTTATGCCATCATAAGCTATTGTGTATATTCTCGCTGGAGTCCATTTCAATGACTGCTAAATGCTCAGTTACATTATGAACGTTACCCTCTGGAGAAAATTATCAATAGCTCATATGGTGGTAATATATGATGATTTTTAAAATCTTCTAAGTTATTACAAGTCATGTGACTTCTATTAGTATAACGTTCTTCATCATCAAGTAATCTACGCCCCAATAGATTACAATCATCCTTATTACCTTTATCCCATCATAAGCTATTGTATAGATTCTCGGTTGAGTCGATTTCAATAACATCCGAAATACCAGTCTGAACATTACTCTCTGGAGAAAATACTCTATAACTCATACGGCCATCATTATTCAATAATGTGGTTTCATCTTTTATAATCCTTCCTTTTTTTGAATCTTATAATCTGATGTTATGCTATGATACTACTTGTCGTTTATTAAAGCCTTCTTATTTCCTTCTATAACTTGGTTTCATTTCTTATTACTCTATCGAATAATGTCTCTGTGTTTTCATCTTCTTCTGAAGCCCTTCCAACTTCATTTCTTTTAAAATTTC
>NC_051855.1:744553-749553 GCF_905115235.1 Hermetia illucens | reverse complement strand
CACTGGACATGAGATGGAATGGCCTGCCAGATGGCTTTGCACATCTCGCCAGTCATCCCATCCCAGCCAGGTGACTTCCGAGACCTGAGCCTCGCCATGCTCTCCTCGATCTCACAACATCTCAGGGGAGGAATTTCTTCCCCTTCCTGAGAGCGACCGTCAGGAGACACCGAAGGCTCGGATCTCGGAAACAATTCACCCAGCAAAGCACAAACACTGTCATGCCAAGTCAGCATAGGTTCACCGTTCACCTTGATGCCGGCTATGTCATGACTACGTTTCCCTCTGCATATCCGGTAGACCCTTCCCCAAGGGTCATCACAACGCTCACCAACGAATCGCCTCCAGTCTTCTTCTTTCGACTGCCTCAACAAATCTTTATAACACAGGACACCTCGCCTATAGGCGAGCCTAAGTTGGTCAACATCAACATCCGGACGGACAACACTCAGACGGCGCGCCCTTTGGAATCTCTTCCTCAGGCGCCGGACTTCCCTCCTCTTCACACGGAGAGCATTCGTCCACCACGAGACATGCTTCCGAGCCCTTCGTTCGGGCTTCGTCAGCATGTCATCATTCACACTACACATCCACTCATTTAACAGCGCAACTTTCTCATCCACAGACAAAAGGACAAACTCAGAAAGGGGAGAGCGGCCGGCTAACTCCTCCAGCCGAGCAACATATAAACCCCAATTACATCCACGCGTACTCCAACGCATCGGCATAAGCGGGGAATCAACACTCACATTCACACCCCTATTGACAAGCACGACCTCAATAGGAGTGTGGTCACTTACATTACATCCATCCAACAATTTCCAGGACAGGACAAACGCCTTTGCTGCAACATTTACACACGTAATATCAATATCACTGACGCCCCTGGAGCTCTCAAAAGTCGAAACAGTAGACGGGACATTTAAACAAAACAAATCGTGCTTTAACAATACTTCGGACAACACCTCTCCCCTACGTATAGCACGGTGGCAAGATGTGCGCTGGACAATCTTGCTGTGCCACATAGGGGAGACCGCGTTCGCATCAATGCCCAGGATGAATGGTGTTCCACGAATACGCGGAACCACCTCATCCAGGTACGCAATATACGGCTCCAGGTCGTCTGTGGGTGGACAGTACATGCTCGAGCAAAACCACCGCCCTAAAGGCCCCGTGATTGAGACACATACGCCCCACTCGTTAGTGAGACTCTCAACACAGACGCAATCTAGACGCGTATCATTAATGACGACGGCCGCCTTGGCCGACCCCCTAGCAGTGAAGACCCGCATGTCTGCAGGCACACCTCTGACGCAGCCATTGACTGCCCAGGGCTCCTGCAGCATGGCTATGCTAATGCCTTGCTCACGCATATGCTGGCCGAGATCATGCATCACGGCAGCCGCTCTGGCGCAGTTCAGCTGCAGTAGTTTGAGCGACATGGCGCTTAATGGCGGGCATTAGCCCGAGCCACCCGTGCGGCGTAGATCGGACAGAGCATCGACCGGAGCATATGCTCGGCCGGAAGACCTCGGAACGCACAGTTCCGGCAATGAACCCCATTACTGCAGGAAGAGGCCATATGGCCATTCTGCGAACAACGAGCGCAAACATGATCCCTCGCTCGACAGTCAGCCACTCGGTGGTCGAAACCCAGACATCTAAAACATGCAGGGAGCAAGTCATGCGACCTGACCCTGTAGCTAAACCACTTCACGTATACCCTTTCAGTGGATATCAACCTATCTATTACTCCTGGGGTGCCCTCAATGACAGCATTGCTGACAGCCTCAGGACCTGATCGTATTGGGCGACTAACTAGTTTCGCCTCCTTCTTGAACCGCTCGAAGGACATAAGGTCCCCCAAGTGGTTCTCGTGAATCTGCTGCATAAGCTCGTCAGCGCTTATGCAGCAGTGCACGTCATACACTATGGCACGCGGTCCCAGCTTCTGGGCCACTGCCACCTCCAACCCATGTTCGGAGAACTTCGGGTTCTCCACAACCTTTCTACGCTCCTTTTCGGAGGGCACTCGTAATGCCACCCCCCCAGACTTCAACGGGTTCACCGTATGAACCCTAACACCTAACGCAGGGGCAACTTCGCGCATCACCACCTGCGCAACTTCCTTTGCGGAAGCCTCCTTATTGCGGCTTTTCACCACAACCGACCATGTCTCGGCCGGTTTAGGGACCGCAGGTAACTCACCAGCAGCAGAGGCTGCCGGTCTACCACCACCAACTGACTTGACCACCGGCAAGGGAGCATGCTGGCTACTCCTCGCAGCCATCAGCCCCTCCACCTTCCCTTTGTACAGAGCAACCTTCTCTGCCATCTTAGACAGCAGATTGCCGTACTCCAGGATCACTTGCGAGACAACCTCACCCATTGTCTCCGTCGAAGCACCCCCCTTCACCAGAATCTGGACAAGCCGATCGCTTATCTTCTTCCCTTCTTCCATCTCCCCTCCTTCAGTAGGCGAGCAGGAAGCCTCACCCCTACTCGTTTTTTTACCTCTCTTCTTCACAACTGGCACGACCACCTCACTACCAGAGGCCGAGTCAGTGCAACTCTGACCCTCCCCCCCAGCCTTTATTGGGAGCTTCCTCCCAGCTCCAGCATCAGTCAAAGCAACAAATGCCTTCTTTAAACTTACCTTCTCCACCTTCCCACAGTCATCGAGAGCCTCCATCTCACTCTCGCTTGACGTCCCACCCTTACCTGCCGGCTCCTTACGCCCTCTCACCGACTCTCGCTCCGCCTCCGATGATGTCCCCGCCTCCTTGGGACCAGTACCTTTCTTCTTCCTTGGCGGCATACTCCCAAACACTTCCTGGTTCAAAAGAGACACTCTGGCACTGACAATCAATTAAATCGACCGCAAAAACAAAAAAAAAAAAAAATTTTTTTTTTTCAAAATATGGCAACCCCAAAAATTTTTTTCGGGCGGCAACACTTTTTTTTACTTTTTTTTCCGTCCAAAAAAAAAACAGTTATGGCAACCCTGGTGCACAAAAATAAAAATTTGTACCGAGCGGCAACCCCGGCACCACTCACTTCGCCTGTTCACTTCAATTATTTGCACGACGGCAACAAAAATTTCCGGAACACCTGCGGAACTAAAACTCTCGCGCGCACACAATTTCCGGAACCAAATTTCCCGCGCAAAACCACAAATCACTACAGGCACTTGTGCCCAGAACACAAAATCACCGCGCGAACACGGCAACGGCGTCGCAACTGCGAGATCCAAATTCCCGCGCAAAATCACAATAACTAATCACTTGGAAAAGGGCACACAATCACTGTCCGGACAGACGATGTCGCGAACCACTTGCAAAAATCATCAGGGTCACAAATTCCCGGGCAAATACTGCACACAGCACAATTGGCGCGCAAAATAAACAATCCGAAAGACAAGGGAACACACTCGAGAAATCGAAATCAATCACAAGGAACACACTCGAGAAATCAAAATCAATCACGGCCAAGGGACGATCCGAAGAAACATCCGCACTTAACGAGCTCAAGTCGAAAAGTGAGTAGATAGGGACAGAAGGAATCTCGTTAATCCATTCATGCGCGTCACTAATTAGATGACGAGGCATTTGGCTACCTTAAGAGAGTCATAGTTACTCCCGCCGTTTACCCGCGCTTACTTGAATTTCTTCACTTTGACATTCAGAGCACTGGGCAGAAATCACATTGTGTCAACACCCGTTAGGGCCATCACAATGCTTTGTTTTAATTAGACAGTCGGATTCCCCAAGTCCGTGCCAGTTCTGAATTAATTGTTAATTGATAGCCGTTAGAAATTTATATAGAATAATCTAATAAATTATTAGCAAGAAAGTTCCGTAATTGGTTATGTAAACTGCTATCCGGGGAACAGATACAATTGCTTATATCTTAATCTCTCCAGAACGAGTACATAAACCATAATATTACTTCCCAATCAAGCCCGACTATCTCAATCTTCAGAGCCAATCCTTATCCCGAAGTTACGGATCTAATTTGCCGACTTCCCTTACCTACATTATTCTATCGACTAGAGACTCTTCACCTTGGAGACCAGCTGCGGATATCGGTACGGCCTGTTGAGAAATTTGCGTGACCCGACCATAAATTTTCAAGGTCCGAGGAGAAAATATCGACACAGCAGTAAATGCCATGCTCTTCTAGTCCATCTACCATATCTCTCTTCGAAAGACTTCCATGGTAGTACGACTATAAAACAGAAAAGAAAACTCTTTCGATATCTCTCGACGGCTTCTTTATGGTTGTTTCTGTTGCCAGGATGAGCATTAAAGCCCATTTATAATAACAAACGTATACTCAACAGGTTACGGAATTGGAACCGTATTCCCTTTCGTTCAATAAAATGTAAAGTCTAAATTACTTTTTATAAATAAAGAATTATCGTGAACTTTAACATTTTTCGACTTTCGCCTTGAACTTAGGACCGACTAACTCGTGATCAACCACTGTTCACACGAAACCCTTCTCCACTTCAGTCCTCCAAGGTCTCATTCGATTATTTGCTACTACCACCAAGATCTGTGCCAATGGCGGCTCCATGCAGGCTTACGCCAAACACTTCTATGCACACCATTGCACCCTCCTACTCACTAAAGCTTCAGAATTTATTATACAAGTATAATAAATCATATGCATTAGCGGTAATGTATAGGTATACAACTTGAGCGCCATCCATTTTAAGGGCTAGTTGCTTCGGCAGGTGAGTTGTTACACACTCCTTAGCGGATTACGACTTCCATGTCCACCGTCCTGCTGTTTTAAGCAAGCAACGCCTTTCATGGTATCAGTATGAGTTGTTAATTTGGGCACCGTAACATTACGTTTGGTTCATCCCACAGCGCCAGTTCTGCTTACCAAAAGTGGCCCACTGGGCACAATATATCATAACATTTATCTTCATATCAAGTAAGATAATGTTCTTACCCATTTAAAGTTTGAGAATAGGTTAAGGTCGTTTCGGC
>NC_051855.1:742616-744053 GCF_905115235.1 Hermetia illucens | reverse complement strand
AAAAATCATCAACAGATGTAATCAGAAAATTTCCTATCTCATAGGAAAAAGTTCGAAAAATCATCAACACTTGTAATAAAAGTGTTCCTATGTCATAGGAAAAACTTGAAAAAATCATCAACAGATGTAATCAGAAAATTTCCTATCTCATAGGAAAAAGTTCGAAAAATCATCAACACTTATAATAAAAATGTTCCTATGTCATAGGAAAAACTTGAAAAAATCATCAACAGATGTAATCAAAAAGTTTCCTATCTCATAGGAAAAAGTTCCGAAAAATCATCAACACCTATAATAAAAATGTTCCTATCTCATAGGAAAAAGTTGAAAAATCATCAACACTTATAATCAGAAGTTATATAGGAAAAAATGGAAATTTTATCAAGGCATGTAATCCGGAATGATTTTCGGAAGTTTTATAAAGGCTTATAATCAGGGTGTTCATGGTTATATGGAAACAGTCAAATTTTATAAAGGAATGTAATCGGAGTTGTATAGGAAAATTTTATAAAGGCTTATAATCAGTGGTCGTTCACATAGGAGAATTTGAAATTCTTATAAGGGATGTAATCGGAAAATTTCCTATAGTGATTATAACATGTGTAATCAGGAATTTTCCTATATGATGCATGTCTTAAGAAACAGGTGTTTTGACGAAAAAGTACTTTAGGGAATGTGTGTTTCGTAAAAATTTTTTATGAAACCTATAATCCGTACTTGTGTACGTTAGTTGCATATACGGGGTTTTATCAACTTTTATCACACTTGATGGTATAGCAGTTGAAAAACTTTATAAAGGAGTATAATCAGAGATTTTCCTATCTTATATGGAGAGTATGCGATTTTGCACATACGATTATAGATGTATAATATGTTGAAATTTTTCATATGAGGAGTATGAATTTTTGTCAACTTTATTATAGGTTTATAATGATGAAAATTTCTTATATGAAATATAAGATAGTATGTTGAGTGTTTATAAGGGGAAAATGTATGATAATGCTGCCTTTTGAGAAATATGCATTTATAATGCCATGATGGGGCGACATGGTTATTATAGAAGAGTATAGTTGAGGAGAAGTTTTAAAATGAGTCGTCATTGAATTAGTGACGTTTGAATATACACCAGGTAAGATCATAAATATATGTGAACACGATTGTGGGAGCATTATTTCTAAAGTGATCAAATTTAACAAAACAAACAAATGCAAATTCTTTCAAAATATATGAAATCATTTCGATAATATAATCAAATGATAATAATATCATACATAGTAATATGTTTGATATGTATAATCCGATATAAAGTTAATGAAATTTAAAATTTCATATAACATGTACAATGTACATGAACATATAAGTAAACGAAAATAACAAAATTTTATTTTGTTATTAATAAATGTTATATATATTGAATATATATAATAATACATTATT
>NC_051855.1:630116-737616 GCF_905115235.1 Hermetia illucens | reverse complement strand
ACTAGCCCTTAAAATGGATGGCGCTCAAGTTGTATACCTATACATTACCGCTAATGCATATGATTTATTATACTTGTATAATAAATTCTGAAGCTTTAGTGAGTAGGAGGGTGCAATGGTGTGCATAGAAGTGTTTGGCGTAAGCCTGCATGGAGCCGCCATTGGCACAGATCTTGGTGGTAGTAGCAAATAATCGAATGAGACCTTGGAGGACTGAAGTGGAGAAGGGTTTCGTGTGAACAGTGGTTGATCACGAGTTAGTCGGTCCTAAGTTCAAGGCGAAAGTCGAAAAATGTTAAAGTTCACGATAATTCTTTATTTATAAAAAGTAATTTAGACTTTACATTTTATTGAACGAAAGGGAATACGGTTCCAATTCCGTAACCTGTTGAGTATACGTTTGTTATTATAAATGGGCTTTAATGCTCATCCTGGCAACAGAAACAACCATAAAGAAGCCGTCGAGAGATATCGAAAGAGTTTTCTTTTCTGTTTTATAGTCGTACTACCATGGAAGTCTTTCGAAGAGAGATATGGTAGATGGACTAGAAGAGCATGGCATTTACTGCTGTGTCGATATTTTCTCCTCGGACCTTGAAAATTTATGGTCGGGTCACGCAAATTTCTCAACAGGCCGTACCGATATCCGCAGGAGTAACTATGACTCAATTGAGGCATCGACTGTCCCGGGAAAGAAGAAAGTATTCCACCACACAACATCGACCTTCAGAATAGGGAACGCCGAAGTGAAACCACTTTCGGTAGTGGAAACCTTCGAATACCTGGGGAGCGAATATAACGCATCGGGAGCCTTATCAATAAACATCAAAGATTTCGACCAGAAATTAACAAGGATGATGACAGCCCCGCTGAAGCCCGAGCAAAGGCTGAGGATAATAAAACAGCAACTAATACCGCTTATGATATATCGCCTTACCACCCCAGGGGTCACTTTACAGACGCTGAAACGGGTGGACAAGGCCATTCGCAGAGCAGTGAGGAAGGCTATACACTTGAATGAACACTGCCACAACCTACCAATACATACATCTACCAGGAGTGGTGGGCTAGGGATACTCCAGTTCGCTACTAAGATTCCAGAGATCCTGTCAGCAAAGTGGGAAAAAATATAACTTCTCCCACCAAAGCTCCACGTGCTGGCGACTTGCGACCGTGGCTGGCACAACAAATGGCAAAGAATGAACTTGCCATCTGGACGAGAGCTAAAGAGATGGCAGGAAGAAGAGCTGGAGAAATCCTTCTCAGGAAACTGCAAACACTCCAGCGCCTGGATAGACTATCCCCCAGCCTACTGGTCGTCCAGCGACTACATCAGGGCAATTCACCTGAGGCTCAACCTTCTGCCATGTAGGAGCGTACCTACTAACCCGGCGCACCTGCGGAAGTGCCGCGCCGGTTGTTACAAAAACGAGACGGTATGCCACATCCTGCAGAACTGTCCAGCAACTCACCGGTAGAGAATTGCCCGGCACAACTACGTCGCTAAGAAAGTGGCAGTGGCAGCCACGAAGAGCGGCTGGCAGGTCCAAGAGGAGCCGCATATACGTGCTGCAAGCGGCACCCTTTACAAGCCGGACCTATTGCTGCAGCGTGACAAGGAGATCATCATTTCCGATATTGGAGTGCATTGGGAGGGACCGACCCCACTCCAAATAGCATACCAGAATAAGCTTACGAAATACTCCACACCTGAATTCATCGAAGCTGTCAGGACTGGAAATCCAAACAAAAACATCAGAGTCTTGCCCTTCATTGTTGGAGCTCAGGGTGCTTGGTGCCACCTGAACAAATTTATGAAGGATGCCATCAATCTTCCGGAAGGAAAAATTCAGAACATCTTACAAGGGGTCCTCAAGGGGGGCATAGAGTGCCACCGAAGCTTTATGAGGCTGGTCTGGCGGTGAAAACATCAGATTTGTAGACTACGGCTGGTCATCATCTCAGCTGACACTGACTCTTTTGAGAAACATCAATGAACATTTAAATTCTTCTTGTACATTTGTATCTCATTAAAATAAAATAATATCATAAATAAAGAGTTTTCAATAGCCAAATGCCTCGTCATCTAATTAGTGACGCGCATGAATGGATTAACGAGATTCCTTCTGTCCCTATCTACTGGTGCTCTGAGGTGGCGGGGAGGAAGACGGGGCGGCAACCCTGTCGGCTAAACCAAAACCAAGTGGCCGAGGAGAACCTCCACGTGGTGGCACCGGAAAACGCTGTATCGCATTGGCTTGCCGACCGTGATGCAGTAGGCGAATGCTCCAAGGCCTAGCAAGGGCGATCAGACCCGAGTCTGCACGGGGACTCATCTGAAGTGACTTCGGTCACGAAACCTTACCAGGGGTATACTGGTACCATGGGAACCGAGGTAGCCCCTGGACTCTTATACTTCAGGAGAATTCCTGTCGTATCTGAGTACAGCTCGGTTGGTTGCGGTTGGCCCCCTTGCGGGAGTTTCATGGAGGCTGTGGTTGTGCTCAAGCGAGAAGAGACCTTCGGGCCTCGACGTGGTGTTGCGTATCAACACGGGTGCCGTACTCCATAGTTCGGTAGAGATTTAAGTGATGCTTGCATCCACCAGTATGATTGCCAAGCCATGCACTTGACATAGACTGGTACCGTTATGCTTGTCTAACGGGGCTCTGATTGTGGTCACAAAATCAATCCGTGCCTGGGGGGAGGGCCGTAGGATTAAGTCTCAAGACAGGTACCTACGTTAAACACCGAGGACTTCACTGTCCCTATCTACTAAACGAAAGGGGAAAAATCCCTTATCCAAAAGCGACCGAAGGTCAGACTGAAGACTATTAACGAAGCGATGATCGAAGCTATGGCAAACATAGCAGAGGGGAGCGGCCAGAGGCCGAAAAACTTGAAGGAAGAGAGAGGCCCCGCGATGGATGTCTCCAGTGGCTCCGAGGAGGATTTGGATAAGTTCGTCAGAGAGCGTGGGCTCAACAAGGGGGGTAGCGGCCCACTGACGAGGGCTGGATTTCAGGCTGATATCCTGAGCGACGGGCCGAGGGAACATCCGATGAGATGTTCAAAGCGGTGAAGGAAATTAGAGAAATTTGCCTGAGCAAGCGGTACAACGTGGATAAAGCGGCGACCGCTGCAATCTTGGAGCAAGTAGAAAACTGGCAGAAGATTTGCGTTGCTCTACTTGAGAAGAATGGTGAGCTGAGGGGGTAAAGGGCTGCAGGACAAGCAGCAAAAGTGATGCGACCGGCAATTGGGGTCAAACCAGCGGTAGTTATCCAGCGAGCTGTACCTACCGCTGAGAAACGAGTGCCTACTACCTTTACGGAGGTTGCTGCTATGAAAGCGCCGCCGAAAACAAAGGCAAGAGGGCCATTCGTACAGAGACTGTACGAATAAACACAAAGCCGCTAATTGTGCAAATTGCACGAAGGCAAGAAGGCAGAACACGGCGCATGCTGCCAACAGCGCAAGCTGAACGCATCACAAGGCCTCGTTGGAATGGAGGGTTATGCGAACTAATTACGCATGTTAAGAATCCACCAGCTTAATATGCAGGGTTCAAGGACAGTGTCAAATGAGGTGGCAAACCTCATTAGGAAAAACAAAGTAGACATAGTGTTGGCACAGAAGCCATACGTCTACAGGGGAAAAGTTTGCTGTCTTGGCAGCACAACAACGGTCATTGCCATGGAAAGTAGCGACACGAAATGCGAAGCAGCGATCCTATACAGAAAAGACCGCATAACTGCGCTTAAATTGAGCCACTTAAGTGACTCACACTGCGTGGTAATGCAGGCCACAGGAGGGTTTGGGAGTATATACTTTATAAGTTTATACTTCCAGTGCGCCAACAAAATAGAACCGGGGATACGAACTATGGAAAAGGCACTGGACATTATAGGTGATAAACCTATTATCATTGCCATAGATTCCAATGCGATCTCGCCCCTGTGGGACCCGGTATGTGCCACGATAGAAGATTGGCAAGAGGGAGGTAATTAGAGGAGGCAATTGCAAGGAGAGGGCTTATTATCCTCAATAAAACGAGCGAGCTTCCGACATATCGAGGGAATGTTCCGGGTAGTGAATCTTATATTGATGTAACTCTGGCCACACCGGGCTTGGCTACTAGATTGGTAAAGGAATGGAGGGTGGTTGACAGCCTTACATCCAGCGATCATAGGGTAATCGAAATTACTCTACGCAGGGATGAAATGCGCCCAGTGCAACCCAATAAAAGGCCTAGGCTTAATACCAGGAGTGCCAAGTGGGAAAAGTTCGAACGAGAGCTGAGGAGCACAGTGGAAAGCGCCCATAGAGCTACTATGGCCTGCAGGATTAGAGCTGAAACGTTCGCTGAGGAAATGCAGAAATGCATAATTGAAGCCAGTGAGAAGGCTACTCCTCGAAAAAAAAATCCGGAACGGAAACATACCAGGTTGGAGAGGGAAAGTTTCAAAGCTAAAAGGCGATCTCAACAGGGCGAGAAGAAAGCTCCACAAGGCTAGGGATACTGCCGACTGGGACGCTAAGCTGCATTTATTTAGGCTTTCTCGTAAAGCATATAAAGACGAACTACGCAAGTATAAGCAAAAGAGTTGGACGGAGTTCATCTCCAAAATTGGGAACGAAAGCCCATGGGGTATTCCGTACAGGTCAGCCATGGGGAGGCTCCGTAGGGATGAACCCCTCGGTGCAATTAACACCGTGGGAGGGAAAACGGGAAATTGGGTAGACACTGCAAGAGCCATGCTGGATGGATTCTTCCCTGATGAAGAGCCAGAAATGGACACGGAAACTCAACGTGCCCTCAGGCAATCCATCAGGAGATCTCTTAAGCACCGTAATGGCAATGAGGGAGAAAGCGTTGAAAGCGAACGGCCATTCGAAATGGCGGAGCTGCTAAACGCGGCTAACCGCTTCCGAAATGGGAAAGCACCAGGGGCAGATCAGATTGAGGTTGAAATCTTGAAGCGTGCAATTTTGGCAGTCCCTCACGAGATGCTGCAAATGTATAATCAGTGCCTCGAAGAGGAAGTCTTCCCTGACATATGGAAAATTGGCTCGGTCAGAGCCATCTACAAGGAGGGGGGTGAAGACAGGGAAGAAGTAAAGTCCTACAGGCCTATATGTCTGCTACCTGTAGCAGGCAAATTACTGGAAAGACTTATTTTGAATCGGCTCGGCCCACTACTGACGAGCGGGACTCGTGTTGCCCAACGTCAGTTTGGATTCCGTAGGGGGAAAGGCACTGAGGATGCCATCTTCGAAGTGAACCGCATTGTCCGGGACACTGACAAGCCGTATGTCCTGGCAATTGCCTTCGACATTGAAGGAGCCTTTGACCACCTATGGTGGCAGCGGTGCTGAAAGAGTTGGATGTAAGGGGGTGTGCACCTGCACTGTATGGGCTCATCTATAGCTACCTCCAAAACCGGAGAATAGCGATAGAAGAAAATTTTCAGAGGGAAGAGAAAATAGTCACCAAGGGTTGCCCACAGGGGTCCATACTTGGCCGAGTCTGTGGAACCTAGTGTTTGACGGATTAATAAATGGGTTATCGGACATTGCAGTGGAGGTTACTCCAATTACATATGCGGATGACATCCTCATCCTCATCGAGGGCAAGAGTCGATTACACATCGAAAATCTTGCTCGGAGCACCACGGAATACGTTAGCACCTGGTGCAAGGAAATGAAGTTAAAACTCTCGGCGAATAAAACGGAGGCAATCCTGTTGAAGAGAAAATTGGCCAGAAGGCCCACTTTAAAAATCCAGGGCAATACGATGCGAGTCGTATCTGACTTAAAATACCTGGGGTTATGGTTGAGTGCCAGCACAACCCATCGCCGACATATGATGGAGACAGCTGGCAAAGCCAAAAGGATATTCAGCAACCTTGTTGGACTTGTTAACGCTGATTGGGGTTTAGGTCATAGGGCCAAAACCATCATATATAGAGGATTGTCGATTCCCATCCTAACGTATGGCGCGGTAGGATGGGCACCATTCACGAGCGATACAAATATTGGGCCAATGAGATCTGCGCAACGAATAGCGCTCTTGGCAGTTACAGGTGCATACCGGACTGTCTCAACGGATGCTCTGTGTGTGGTAGCTGGTGAGCTACCGATAAAGCTTGCGGCAATTGAGAGACACTTTGCCTATAAGCTTAGGAGGGGAGTTAGGTTCTCGGTTGAAGGAGAGGTCTTCAACGAGAGGTTGTCTGAAGGTAGGAAAGAAAAAGGGAGGCTGCGAGACGCCATCTTGAAGAAATGGCAGAGGGAATGGGATATTAGCGAAAAGGGAAGAGTAACGAAATGTTTCTTCCCAGATGTCGCAAAGAGAGTTAAGATGAAATGGCTCCAATCCACCATTATGTGAGTCAATTCCTTACGGGACACGGGGATTTTAAGGGCAAACTAGCTCAGTTTGGACTGAGCAGAAGCAGCGACTGCGACTGCGGTGAGGAAGAGACTGCACTACACGTGCTATTTGAATGTCCCACATACGAGGATGAGCGTAATAGGGTTTAAATTAGATGTAGGAGGGAGCTTGGGAAATGGCCTGTTTCCCCTGAAGAGCTGGTGGGGCAGAAAGTCTTCCCCGCGTTTAATGATTTCTGCAGGGAAGTACTTAAAAATAAAAAGGCTTCTAGGGTTTTAGACATAAGTGAGTTGCAAGTTGCGAACGAGTCAGGATGGGAGTGAATGAATATGCCAGTGAGTCTGTGGCGCGGCAGGATTCGCAGCATTCGAAATTTATTTCGAATGTTGCGAGCGAATAGATGGCGCGGATCTATCCACTTTGCGTGGCACACCAAGGGAGTGGGAGATCGCAGTAATTATGTTTTTCAGACCTGTCACTGAATTTAATTATTAAGTTGAAAATTGCTAAAGAATATGGAAGTCCTTTTTGAAAATAGAATTTGAGTTGAGTTTACTGTATAGAATTCGCGTTGAGTTTGCTGTATAAAATTCGCATTGAGTTCGCTTAAATATTTCAATAAAAATAATAAGTAATCATAATTACTTAATTGGATTACTTAATTGGTGACCCCGGAACTCGCACCAACAGCATCAACAACTGGGATCCCGAATTCCCAGAACCTGCAAAATTGAAAAACTCAAGCACATCATCATCCCCATCAACAAATCGCAGTCTGCGCAAGCACAATCGCCCAGCAGGCAGCCGCAACAACCGATTGGAGATAAATAAGAGTTCCGCAGCCGCAGCCGCCATCGCTGCCGCAGCCACTTTCGCCGCCGCACTCAACTCCACCATCGCCGACATTGGTGAAGTTCTATTAACGACAAAAATTCGTCCGAACAACACGGCAGAAATAGAACTTCCAAGGACTGAGAAATCCTTCCAAAACATCAGTAGACCGTACGGCAAGCGATTTTCACGCGTTCGCATCTACAGTTGAGTGTGGAGTGCCGTGGTAAACATCACGAAAACGTGTCACATCTCCACATCCCGAGTCGGAGCAGAGGCAAGAAAGAAAAACGCGAGAAAACCTTCTCTACACAGTGTACTGCGCGACACACGTCGGACCCTCACCAGAAGTGGATTTTCACGCGACTTCCCGTACGCACGCCCTCCTGCACAACACCTTTCACGCACCGAACTAGTCATCATTGCCACAACGATCAACAACGGCAACAAACGGACGTCCCCAGCACCGCCAACGCCGCAGCTACAGCCGATAAACAACGAGGAGTTATTCTTAAGAGAAGTTATTATTCATTTATATATAATATATTATTTATTCAGTTTAAAAAAAAAATAGTAATAAAAAAATTGAAATCGCTGCAAGAGACGGCGTGCAGGTGTTTAGCATCGCGAGTCCTCCATTCTCATTGGTGGTGTTTTTGGTCTGCGCTGGATAGCGTCCGCTTCGTTTTTTCTCGTTTCGTGCGTGCATTTGTGGGTGCGGCCTGCCGTGTCGGTGTAAAGTTCACCGCGTTTCAGAATAAACTCACCGCGTTTGCATTTCAATCTCGTACTTTTCGTGAAACAAGATGTCTTTTGACAATAAAGACGCAGCAGGCCCATCGAACCCGCAAGTGACCGCCCTCGCCGTATGCGTTCCTCCGTTTTGGCGGCGGAACCCCGAACTGTGGTTCGTGCATCTGGAAGCACAGTTCCAAATGTCCGGCATCACATCGGACGCGACCCGTTTCAACTACGCGGTGATCGGCCTGGACGAAGAGTCCATACTTCTGGTGTCCGACGTGGTGAAGTCGACATCGTATGTGCAGCTCAAGAGCGAGTTGATCAGGCGCCTGTCGGCAAGCGAGTCGGCAAAATTAGACCACTTGCTGGCAGGTTTAACCTTAGGTGATCGAACTCCCAGCCAATTGCTTCGTGAAATGAGGCAATTGGGTGGGAGTAAGATCGGCGAAGACCTGATCAAGTCGCTCTGGCTGCGTCGGCTCCCGGAGGGCACCCAGGCGATCCTCGCTTGCGTCTCCGGTTCCTTGGAGGAACTGGCAGCGACGGCCGACCAGGTTCAGGAGGTGTACGTACGCCCAACCTTGGCGGCCGTTCAACCACCGTCGGATGAGGTGGGTGAATTGAGGCGCGAGATTGCTGCATTAACAGCCAGTATGGCCGAGATGCGGGCGACGTTGGACGCTCAGCGTTCGGGCGCCAGATCGCGAGCACGCTCGCGGTCTGCCATCCGAAAAGGGCGATCAGGTAGCAGGTCGTCAAGACAGTCCACGGACCCAGGGATTTGCTGGTACCACCGCAGATTCGGGGATAAAGCGACAAGATGTACGCTACCGTGTAGATTCTCTTCTACCGCAAAAAACTAGGTCCGCGGGGGGTTTTGGCGGCGGCCACCCAGAACGCAGCACCACGTCGCCTAACTATTTTTGACCCCCTCAGCAGGCGCAACTACCTCGTCGACACGGGTGCGGAGGTTTCGGTTCTTCCCGTACCCCAGCATCATCAACTTTTCCCTCAACCGCTCAAACTTGCGGCAGCAAATTCCTCCCGCATAAACACGTACGGGTATAGGCAAGTGGACGTGAGTCTTGGCTTGCGTAGGACGTTTTCGTGGCGTTTCATCCTGGCGGATGTCAGCTTCCCCATACTAGGCGCAGACTTCCTGTGTCACTATGGATTGCTGGTGGACTTGCAAAACAAGTCTCTTATAGATTCCACGACCAACCTTAATACGTCGGGACATATGGTATCTCACCCAGGCAATAATCTTTCCGTTCTTTTAGAAGACATTACCGACTCTCGTGTTCGGGCACTTCTCCAAAAGTTCAGCCAGATTACTACCAACTGTAGTCTCTCCAAACCAGTGAAGCACAATGTGCAGCACCACATTATCACTACTGGTTCCCCGATCTTCTCGAAGGTGCGTCCTCTACCATCTCAGAAACTGGCAATTGCACGGAAAGAGTTTGAACAACTCGTTCAACAGGGTATCTGCAGGCCCTCAAACAGCTGTTGGTCTTCCCCACTGCATATGGTCCCTAAGCCAAACGGCGAATGGCGCCCATGTGGGGATTACAGAAGGCTAAATGCACAGACTGTTCCTGACCGATATCCAATTCCACTCATCCACGACTTTGCGCATCACCTCGCGAATTGCCGCATCTTTTCGACCTTGGACTTAACCAAGGCTTATCACCAAATTCCAGTAGCTCCTGAAGACATTCCAAAGACGGCAATATGCACACCCTTTGGACTCTTCGAGTTCACCCGGATGACTTTCGGATTGTGCAACGCGGCGCAAACCTTTCAAAGGTTCATTCACTCAGTCCTGCGAAACCTCGAATTCTGTTTCGTATATTTGGATGATGTTTTGGTCGCTTCTTCCACTGAGTCTGAGCACTTAGCCCATCTCGAGTGCATTTTTCAACGTCTCCTTGAGGCCGGTTTAGTCCTAAACGTTGAGAAATGCAAATTCCTTCAACAACAGGTGAGATTCCTCGGCCATTTCATTTCCCCTGAAGGAATACAGCCCGACCCAGACAAGGTGCAAGCAATCACAAGCTTCCCGCGTCCAAAGACAGTGAGGGAGTTGAGGAGGTTCTTGGGCATGCTAAACTTCTACCGTCGTTTCCTGCCCAAGGCCGCCCATCTCCAGTCCATTTTGAACGCGTACTTGTCTGGCCTCAAAACTAAGGACACACGAGAGATCGTGTGGTCTGAAGAGGCTATCTGCGCGTTTGACAAATCTCGTCAACAACTGGCTGACGCTACACTCTTGGCATTCCCTCTGCAAGATGCACCCCTAGCCGTTTTTGTTGATGCCTCTGACATCGCAGTAGGTGCTGCCCTTCACCAAAAGGTGGACCAAGTTTGGCAGCCGTTGAGCTTCTTCTCGAAGCAGTTGAATCCCGCTCAACGGAACTACAGCACCTACGATCGCGAACTGCTCGCCGCATACCTGTCCATCAAATACTTCCGTTTCTCCCTAGAAGGCAGGCCGTTCACAGTGTTCACGGACCATAAGCCTCTCACGTTCGCTTTGAAACAGAAGCCCGACAAAGCGTCCCCTCGTCAGCTTCGACACCTGAGCTTCATAAGCCAGTTTACGTCGGACATCCAGCACGTGTCCGGGAAGGACAACATTGTTGCTGACGCTTTGTCTCGTGCCTCCGAAGTTAACATCCCCGCCTCACTCGATTTCTCGGCTATTGCCAAGGCGCAAGTGGATGACGCAGCACTTCAGAGCCTCAAGTCCAACCCCAAATACAAATTTCGGGAGTTGCCCATCTTCGGCTCAAACCTCTCGCTCTGCTGCGAAGACTCGGAAAAGGGACCTCGGCCATACATTCCGGCCACATTTCGCAAGGAAGTGTTCCACGCAGTTCACGACTTGGCGCACCCCGGCATCAGGACAACAAACCGGTTAGTCACCGGAAAATACTTCTGGCCCTCCATGAACAAGGATATTAATTCCTGGGCCAGAGAGTGCATCGCATGCCAAAAATGTAAGGTCTCCAGGCATGTTAGGAAAGAAGTGGGCTCATTCCCCCGCACTACCAAGCGTTTCCACACCATACACCTCGACATTATAGGGCCTTTGCGAGACTCGCATGGTTATAAGTATTGCCTCACAATCATCGACAGGTTCACGCGGTGGCCTGAGGCAATACCTCTGAAAGACATCACGGCGCAATCATGTGCTGAAGCCCTCTGTCGAGAGTGGATACCTCGCTTTGGCGTCCCTGCAGTGGTCATCACTGACCAGGGAATGCAATTTGAGTCCACCCTTTTCTCCGAGTTAGGCAAACTCCTTGGTTTTAAACGCCAGCGGACTACGGCATACCACCCACAATCCAATGGGATGTTGGAACGTTGGCACCGGACGCTGAAAGCCGCCATTATGGCACGCGACGACCCGTCCTGGACGCAAGTCTTGCCTCTCGTCCTACTCGGCCTTCGTACAACCCGCCGAGAGGAATTTGCTGCCAGCCCCGCGGAGCTGGTTTACGGGGAGAACCCAAGACTCCCAAGCGATCCGGTCTTCGACAAGAGATCGGGTCTCACGGAGTCGGGGTTGGTGCGTCTGCTGAGGGACAATCTCCGGCGCATCAAGGCGACACCACCCACTCGACACTCGTCCATACCTGCTTGTTCGCCCAAGGAACTGGACACATGCACGCATGTGCTGATCAGGACGGATGCCGTCCGGAAGCCGCTGCAGCCTCCATATGAGGGCCCGTACCGCGTTCTCGAGCGGGGAGAACATTTCTTCCAGCTCGAGATCGGTGGTCACAAAAAGGCGGTCTCTTTGTCCAGGCTGAAACCCACGTGCGCCCCGAAGCAACGTCGTGTCCGCTTTGTGGATTAACGGCGAACGAAGTTCGGGGATCAGTCGCTGAAACCCCCTAGGTTTCATCTGGGGGCGGAGTGATGTGGCGCGGCAGGATTCGCAGCATTCGAAATTTATTTCGAATGTTGCGAGCGAATAGATGGCGCGGATCTATCCACTTTGCGTGGCACACCAAGGGAGTGGGAGATCGCAGTAATTATGTTTTTCAGACCTGTCACTGAATTTAATTATTAAGTTGAAAATTGCTAAAGAATATGGAAGTCCTTTTTGAAAATAGAATTTGAGTTGAGTTTACTGTATAGAATTCGCGTTGAGTTTGCTGTATAAAATTCGCATTGAGTTCGCTTAAATATTTCAATAAAAATAATAAGTAATCATAATTACTTAATTGGATTACTTAAAGTCAATGAACTTATCTAGAATATTAAGAGAGGGATACAATTTAGAGTGAGCTAGTTGAATGAATGGATTAATGGGGCCACAGGGAGTTTGAATGGGTTTTAGAATGAATGATTTAGAAAGAGAATTAGGGAGGGTGTGTGAGAAGACTCCCGTAGCCCGCTGGTAAGGTCAGCGACGTGAAACGAGCATTGCCTGCAACTATTGTTGTAGGTAATGAGCCCACGTACAGCTCGGAAATGCGTTTCCTTAATCTACGAGAATAGCCTAAAGGCTGTCGAACGGATGATCGCCCCGGATGTCGAGGAATCTACATCGAACGCGTACCTCGGGGTTGAGTAAGGCCCATTCGCGCCTAACGCGAAACTCAACATTGGTGTTGGGCTCGAGGTGGTTGTGGTGTTAAACAAGTCGACAAGCTAGAGTCGCATCCCCCGGTGAGAGACTTGCAAGGACGCATCCTTGCAAGAAATCTACCATCTGGCCCAGCCAGAAAACAAGCCGTCCCGAAAGGGAGGGGGGTTCGGCCGCAAGGCTCAGGCACACCAAAGGCACAGTGCAGTAGACACAGACTCCATGTCCCTATCTACTACCCCTCGGTGCAATTAACACCGTGGAAGGGAAAACCGGAAATTGGGTAGACACTGCAAGAGCCATGCTGGATGGATTCTTCCCTGATGAAGAGCCAGAAATGGGCACGGAAACTCAACGTGCTCTCAGGCAATCCATCAGGAGATCTCTTAAGCACCGTAATGGAAATGAGGGAGAAAGCGTTGAAAGTGAACGGCCATTCGAAATGGCGGAGCTGCTAAACGCGGCTAACCGCTTCCGAAATGGGAAAGCATCAGGGGCAGATCAGATTGAGGTTGAAATCTTGAAGCGTGCAATTTTGGCAGTCCCTCACGAGATGCTGCAAATGTATAATCAGTGCCTCGAAGAGGAAGTCTTCCCTGACATATGGAAAATTGGTTCGGTCAGAGCCATCTACAAGGAGGGGGGTAAAGACAGGGAAGAAGTAAAGTCCGACAGGCCTATATATCTGCTACCTGTAGCAGGCAAATTACTGCAAAGACTTATTTTGAATCGGCTCGACCCACTACTGACGAGCGGGACTCGTGTTGCCCAACGTCAGTTTGGATTCCGTAGGGGGAAAGGCACTGAGGATGCCATCTTCGAAGTGAACCCCATTGTGCGGGACACTGACAAGCTGTATGTCCTGGCAATTGCCTTAGACATTGAAGGAGCCTTTGACCACCTATGGTGGCCAGCGGTGCTGAAAGAGTTGGATGTAAGGGGGTGTGCACCTGCACTGTATGGGCTCATCTATAGCTACCTCCGAAACCGGAGAGTGGCGATAGAAGAAAACTTTCAGAGGGAAGAGCAAATAGTCACCAAGGGTTGCCCACAGGGGTCCATACTTGGGCCAAGTCTGCGGAACCTAGTGTTTGACGGATTGATAAATGGGTTATCCGACATTTATGTGGAGATTACTGCAATTGCATATGCGGATGACATCCTCATCCTCATCGAGGGCAAGAGTCGATTACACATCGAAAATCTTGCTCGGAGCACCACGGAATACGTTAGCACCTGGTGCAAAGAAATGAAGTTAAAACTCTCGGCGAATAAAACGGAGGCAATCCTGTTGAAGGGAAAATTGGCCAGAAGGCCCACTTTAAAAATCCAGGGCAATACGATACGAGTCGTATCTGACTTAAAATACCTGGGGTTATGGTTGAGTGCTAGCACAAACCATCGCCGACATATGATGGAGACAGCTGGGAAAGCCAAAAGGATATTCAGCAACCTTGTTGGACTTGTTAACGCTGATTGGGGTTTAGGTCATAGGGCCAAAACCATCATATATAGAGGATTGTCGATTCCCATCCTAACGTATGGCGCGGTAGGATGGGCACCATTCACGAGCGATACAAATATTGGGCCAATGAGATCTGCCCAACGAATGGCGCTCTTGGCAGTTACAGGTGCATACCGGACTGTCTCAACGGATGCTCTGTGTGTGGTAGCTGGTGAGCTACCGACAAAGCTTGCGGCAATTGAGAGACACTTTGCCTATAAGCTTAGGAGGGGAGTTAGGTTCTCGGTTGAAGGAGAGGTCTTCAACGAGAGGTTGTCTGAAGGTAGGAAAGAAAAAGGGAGGCTGCGAGACGCCGTCTTGAAGAAATGGCAGAGGGAATGGGATATTAGCAAAAAGGGAAGAGTAACGAAATGTTTCTTCCAAGATATCGCAAAGAGAGTTAAGATGAAATGGCTCCAATCCACCATTATGTGAGTCAATTCCTTACGGGACACGGGGATTTTAAGAGCAAACTAGCTCAGTTTGGACTGAGTAGAAGCAGCGACTGCGACTGTGGTGAGGAAGAGACTGCACTACACGTGCTATTTGAATGTCCCACATACGAGGATGAGCGTAATAGGGTTTAAATTAGATGTAGGAGGGAGCTTGGGAAATGGCCTGTTTCCCCTGAAGAGCTGGTGGGGCAGAAAGTCTTCCCCGCGTTTAATGATTTCTGCAGGGAAGTACTTAAAAATAAAAAGGCTTCTAGGGTTTTAGACATAAGTGAGTTGCAAGTTGCGAATGAGTCAGGAAGGGAGTGAATGAATATGCCAGTGAGTCAATGAACTTATCTAGAATATTAAGAGAGGGATACAATTTAGAGTGAGCTAGTTGAATGAATGGATTAATGGGGCCACAGGGAGTTTGAATGGGTTTTAGAATGAATGATTTAGAAAGAGAATTAGGGAGGGTGTGTGAGAAGACTCCCGTAGCCCGCTGGTAAGGTCAGCGACGTGAAACGAGCATTGCCTGCAACTATTGTTGTAGGTAATGAGCCCACGTACAGCTCGGAAATGCGTTTCCTTAATCTACGAGAATAGCCTAAAGGCTGTCGAACGGATGATCGCCCCGGATGTCGAGGAATTTACATCGAACGCGTACCTCGGGGTTGAGTAAGGCCCATTCGCGCCTAACGCGAAACTCAACATTGGTGTTGGGCTCGAGGTGGTTGTGGTGTTAAACAAGTCGACAAGCTAGAGTCGCATCCCCCGGTGAGAGACTTGCAAGGACGCATCCTTGCAAGAAATCTACCATCTGGCCCAGCCAGAAAACAAGCCGTCCCGAAAGGGAGGGGGGTTCGGCCGCAAGGCTCAGGCACACCAAAGGCACAGTGCAGTAGACACAGACTCCATGTCCCTATCTACTACCCCTCGGTGCAATTAACACCGTGGAAGGGAAAACCGGAAATTGGGTAGACACTGCAAGAGCCATGCTGGATGGATTCTTCCCTGATGAAGAGCCAGAAATGGGCACGGAAACTCAACGTGCTCTCAGGCAATCCATCAGGAGATCTCTTAAGCACCGTAATGGAAATGAGGGAGAAAGCGTTGAAAGTGAACGGCCATTCAAAATGGCGGAACTGCTAAACGCGGCTAACCGCTTCCGAAATGGGAAAGCATCAGGGGCAGATCAGATTGAGGTTGAAATCTTGAAGCGTGCAATTTTGGCAGTCCCTCACGAGATGCTGCAAATGTATAATCAGTGCCTCGAAGAGGAAGTCTTCCCTGACATATGGAAAATTGGTTCGGTCAGAGCCATCTACAAGGAGGGGGGTAAAGACAGGAAAGAAGTAAAGTCCGACAGGCCTATATATCTGCTACCTGTAGCAGGCAAATTACTGCAAAGACTTACTTTGAATCGGCTCGACCCACTACTGACGAGCGGGACTCGTGTTGCCCAACGTCAGTTTGGATTCCGTAGGGGGAAAGGCACTGAGGATGCCATCTTCGAAGTGAACCCCATTGTGCGGGACACTGACAAGCTGTATGTCCTGGCAATTGCCTTAGACATTGAAGGAGCCTTTGACCACCTATGGTGACCAGCGGTGCTGAAAGAGTTGGATGTAAGGGGGTGTGCACCTGCACTGTATGTTCTCATCTATAGCTACCTCCGAAACCGGAGAGTGGCGATAGAAGAACATTTTCAGAGGGAAGAGCAAATAGTCACCAAGGGTTGCCCACAGGGGTCCATACTTGGGCCAAGTCTGCGGAACCTAGTGTTTGACGGATTGATAAATGGGTTATCCGACATTTAAGTGGAGATTACTGCAATTGCATATGCGGATGACATCCTCATCCTCATCGAGGGCAAGAGTCGATTACACATCGAAAATCTTGCTCGGAGCACCACGGAATACGTTAGCACCTGGTGCAAGGAAATGAAGTTAAAACTCTCGGCGAATAAAACGGAGGCAATCCTGTTGAAGGGAAAATTGGCCAGAAGGCCCACTTTAAAAATCCAGGGTAATACGATACGAGTCGTATCTGACTTAAAATATCTGGGGTTATGGTTGAGTGCTAGCACAAACTATCGCCGACATATGATGGAGACAGCTGGCAAAGCCAAAAGGATATTCAGCAACCTTGTTGGACTTGCTAACGCTGATTGGGGTTTAGGTCATAGGGCCAAAACCATCATATATAGAGGATTGTCGATTCCCATCCTAACGTATGGCGCGGTAGGATGGGCACCATTCACAAGCGATACAAATATTGGGCCAATGAGATCTGCGCAACGAATAGCGCTCTTGGCAGTTACAGGTGCATACCGGACTGTCTCAACGGATGCTCTGTGTGTGGTAGCTGGTGAGCTACCGATAAAGCTTGCGGCAATTGAGAGACACTTTGCCTATAAGCTTAGGAGGGGAGTTAGGTTCTCGGTTGAAGGAGAGGTCGTCAACGAGAGGTTGTCTGAAGGTAGGAAAGAAAAAGGGAGGCTGCGAGACGCCATCTTGAAGAAATGGCAGAGGGAATGGGATATTAGCAAAAAGGGAAGAGTAACGAAATGTTTCTTCCCAGATATCGCAAAGAGAGTTAAGATGAAATGGCTCCAATCCACCATTATGTGAGTCAATTCCTTACGGGACACGGGGATTTTAAGAGCAAACTAGCTCAGTTTGGACTGAACAGAAGCAGCGACTACGACTGCGGTGAGGAAGAGACTGCACTACACGTGCTATTTGAATGTCCCACATACGAGGATGAGCGTAATAGGGTTTAAATTAGATGTAGGAGGGAGCTTGGGAAATGGCCTGTTCCCCCTGAAGAGCTGGTGGGGCAGAAAGTCTTCCCCGCGTTTAATGATTTCTGCAGGGAAGTACTTAAAAATAAAAAGGCTTCTAGGGTTTTAGACATAAGTGAGTTGCAAGTTGCGAACGAGTCAGGAAGGGAGTGAATGAATATGCCAGTGAGTCAATGAACTTATCTAGAATATTAAGAGAGGGATACAATTTAGAGTGAGCTAGTTGAATGAATGGATTAATGGGGCCACAGGGAGTTTGAATGGGTTTTAGAGATCAGGGCAGGGATCAGGGCAGATCAGATTGAGGTTGAAATCTTGAAGCGTGCAATTTTGGCAGTCCCTCACGAGATGCTGCAAATGTATAATCAGTGCCTCGAAGAGGAAGTCTTCCCTGACATATGGAAAATTGGTTCGGTCAGAGCCATCTACAAGGAGGGGGGTAAAGACAGGGAAGAAGTAAAGTCCGACAGGCCTATATATCTGCTACCTGTAGCAGGCAAATTACTGCAAAGACTTACTTTGAATCGTGTTGCCCAACGTCAGTTTGGATTCCGTAGGGGGAAAGGCACTGAGGATGCCATCTTCGAAGTGAACCCCATTGTGCGGGACACTGACAAGCTGTATGTCCTGGCAATTGCCTTAGACATTGAAGGAGCCTTTGACCACCTATGGTGACCAGCGGTGCTGAAAGAGTTGGATGTAAGGGGGTGTGCACCTGCACTGTATGTTCTCATCTATAGCTACCTCCGAAACCGGAGAGTGGCGATAGAAGAACATTTTCAGAGGGAAGAGCAAATAGTCACCAAGGGTTGCCCACAGGGGTCCATACTTGGGCCAAGTCTGCGGAACCTAGTGTTTGACGGATTGATAAATGGGTTATCCGACATTTAAGTGGAGATTACTGCAATTGCATATGCGGATGACATCCTCATCCTCATCGAGGGCAAGAGTCGATTACACATCGAAAATCTTGCTCGGAGCACCACGGAATACGTTAGCACCTGGTGCAAGGAAATGAAGTTAAAACTCTCGGCGAATAAAACGGAGGCAATCCTGTTGAAGGGAAAATTGGCCAGAAGGCCCACTTTAAAAATCCAGGGTAATACGATACGAGTCGTATCTGACTTAAAATACCTGGGGTTATGGTTGAGTGCTAGCACAAACTATCGCCGACATATGATGGAGACAGCTGGCAAAGCCAAAAGGATATTCAGCAACCTTGTTGGACTTGTTAACGCTGATTGGGGTTTAGGTCATAGGGCCAAAACCATCATATATAGAGGATTGTCGATTCCCATCCTAACGTATGGCGCGGTAGGATGGGCACCATTCACAAGCGATACAAATATTGGGCCAATGAGATCTGCGCAACGAATAGCGCTCTTGGCAGTTACAGGTGCATACCGGACTATCTCAACGGATGCTCTGTGTGTGGTAGCTGGTGAGCTACCGATAAAGCTTGCGGCAATTGAGAGACACTTTGCCTATAAGCTTAGGAGGGGAGTTAGGTTCTCGGTTGAAGGAGAGGTCGTCAACGAGAGGTTGTCTGAAGGTAGGAAAGAAAAAGGGAGGCTGCGAGACGCCATCTTGAAGAAATGGCAGAGGGAATGGAATATTAGCAAAAAGGGAAGAGTAACGAAATGTTTCTTCCCAGATATCGCAAAGAGAGTTAAGATGAAATGGCTCCAATCCACCATTATGTGAGTCAATTCCTTACGGGACACGGGGATTTTAAGAGCAAACTAGCTCAGTTTGGACTGAGCAGAAGCAGCGACTACGACTGCGGTGAGGAAGAGACTGCACTACACGTGCTATTTGAATGTCCCACATACGAGGATGAGCGTAATAGGGTTTAAATTAGATGTAGGAGGGAGCTTGGGAAATGGCCTGTTCCCCCTGAAGAGCTGGTGGGGCAGAAAGTCTTCCCCGCGTTTAATGATTTCTGCAGGGAAGTACTTAAAAATAAAAAGGCTTCTAGGGTTTTAGACATAAGTGAGTTGCAAGTTGCGAACGAGTCAGGAAGGGAGTGAATGAATATGCCAGTGAGTCAATGAACTTATCTAGAATATTAAGAGAGGGATACAATTTAGAGTGAGCTAGTTGAATGAATGGATTAATGGGGCCACAGGGAGTTTGAATGGGTTTTAGAATGAATGATTTAGAATGAGAATTAGGGAGGGTGTGTGAGAAGCCTCGCGTAGCCCGCTGGCAAGGTCAGCGACGTGAAACGAGCATTGCCTGCAACTATTGTTGTAGGTAATGAGCCCACGTACAGCTCGGAAATGCGTTTCCTTAATCTACGAGAATAGCCTAAAGGCTGTCGAACGGATGATCGCCCCGGATGTCGAGGAATCTACATCGAACGCGTACCTCGGGGTTGAGTAAGGCCCATTCGCGCCCAGCGCGAAACTCAACATTGGTGTTGGACTCGAGGTGGTTGTGGTGTTAAACAAGTCGACAAGCTAGAGTCGCATCCCCCGGTGAGAGACTTGCAAGGACGCATCCTTGCAAGAAATCTACCATCTGGCCCAGCCAGAAAACAAGCCGTCCCGAAAGGGAGGGGGGTTCGGCCGCAAGGCTCAGGCACTCCAAAGGTACAGTGCAGTAGACACAGACTCCATGTCCCTATCTACTACCCCTCGGTGCAATTAACACCGTGGAAGGGAAAACCGGAAATTGGGTAGACACTGCAAGAGCCATGCTGGATGGATTCTTCCCTGATGAAGAGCCAGAAATGGGCACGGAAACTCAACGTGCTCTCAGGCAATCCATCAGGAGATCTCTTAAGCACCGTAATGGAAATGAGGGAGAAAGCGTTGAAAGTGAACGGCCATTCGAAATGGCGGAGCTGCTAAACGCGGCTAACCGCTTCCGAAATGGGAAAGCACCAGGGGCAGATCAGATTGAGGTTGAAATCTTGAAGCGTGCAATTTTGGCAGTCCCTCACGAGATGCTGCAAATGTATAATCAGTGCCTCGAAGAGGAAGTCTTCCCTGACGTATGGAAAATTGGTTCGGTCAGAGCCATCTACAAGGAGGGGGGTAAAGACAGGGAAGAAGTAAAGTCCTACAGGCCTATATGTCTGCTACCAGTAGCAGGCAAATTACTGCAAAGACTTATTTTGAATCGGCTCGACCCACTACTGACGAGCGTGACTCGTGTTGCCCAACGTCAGTTTGGATTCCGTAGGGGGAAAGGCACTGAGGATGCCATCTTCGAAGTGAACCACATTGTGCGGGACACTGACAAGCCGTATGTCCTGGCAATTGCCTTCGACATTGAAGGAGCCTTTGACCAGCTATGGTGGCCAGCGGTGCTGAAAGAGTTGGATGTAAGGGGGTGTGCACCTGCACTGTATGGGCTCATCTATAGCTACCTCCGAAACCGGAGAGTGGCTATAGAAGAAAATTTTCAGAGGGAAGAGCAAATAGTCACCAAGGGTTGCCCGTAGGGGTCCATACTTGGGCCAAGTCTGTGGAACCTAGTGTTTGACGGATTGATAAATGGGTTATCCGACATTTAAGTGGAGATTACTCCAATTGCATATGCGGATGACATCCTCATCCTCATCGAGGGCAAGAGTCGATTACACATCGAAAATCTTGCTCGGAGCACCACGGAATACGTTAGCACCTGGTGCAAGGAAATGAAGTTAAAACTCTCGGCGAATAAAACGGAGGCAATCCTGTTGAAGGGAAAATTGGCCAGAAGGCCCACTTTAAAAATCCAGGGCAATACGATACGAGTCGTATCTGACTTAAAATACCTGGGGTTATGGTTGAGTGCTAGCACAAACCATAGCCGGCATATGATGGAGACAGCTGGCAAAGCCAAAAGGATATTCAGCAACCTTGTTGGACTTGCTAACGCTGATTGGGGTTTAGGTCATAGGGCCAAAACCATCATATATAGAGGATTGTCGATTCCCATCCTAACGTATGGCGCGGTAGGATGGGCACCATTCACGAGCGATACAAATATTGGGCCAATGAGATCTGCCCAACGAATGGTGCTCTTGGCAGTTACAGGTGCATACCGGACTGTCTCAACGGATGCTCTGTGTGTGGTAGCTGGTGGCAATTGAGAGACACTTTGCCTATAAGCTTAGGAGGGGAGTTAGGTTCTCGGTTGAAAGAGAGGTCTTCAACGGGAGGTTGTCTGAAGGTAGGAAAGAAAAAGGGAGGCTGCGAGACGCCATCTTGAAGAAATGACAGAGGGAACAGGATATTAGCGAAAAGGGAAGAATAACGAAATGTTTCTTCCCAGATGTCGCAAAGAGAGTTAAGATGAAATGGCTCCATATCAACCATTATGTAAGTCAATTCCTTACGGGACACGGGGATTTTAAGGGCAAACTAGCTCAGTTTGGACTCAGTAGAAGCAGCGACTGCGACTGCGGTGAGGAAGAGACTGCACTACACGTGCTATTTGAATGTCCCACATACGAGGATGAGGGTAATAGGGTGGAAATTAAATGTAGGAGGAAGCTTGGGAAATGGCCTGTTTCCCCTGAAGAGCTGGTGGGGGAGAAGGTCTTACGCGTTTTTAATGATGTCTGCAGGGAAGTACTTAAAAATAAAAAGGCTTCCAGGGTTTTAGACATAAGTGAGTTACAAGTTGCGCATGAGTCAGGAAGGGAGTGAATGAATATGCCAGTGAGTGAATGAACTTATCTAGAATATTAAGAGAGGGATACAATTTAGAGTGAGCTAGGCGAATGAATGGATTAATGGGGCCACAGGAAGTTTGAATGGGTTTTAGAATGAATGGTTTAGAATGAGAATTAGGAAGGGTGTGTAAGAAGACTCGCGTAGCCCGCTGGCAAGGTCAGCGACGTGAAACGAGCATTGCCTGCAACTATTGTTGTAGGTAATGAGCCCACGTACAGCACGGAAATGCGTTTCCTTAATCTACGAGAATAGCCTAAAGGCTGTCGAATGGATGATCGCACCGGATGTCGAGGAATCTACATCGAACGCGTACCTCTGGGTTGAGTAAGGCCCATTCGCACCTAGCGCGAAACTCAACATTGGTGTTGGACTCGAGGTGGTTGTGGTGTTAAACAAGTCGACAAGCTAGAGTCGCATCCCCCGGTGAGGGACTTGCAAGGACGCATCCTTGCAAGAAATCTACCATCTGGCACAGCCAGGAAACAAGCCGTCTCGAAAGGGAGGGGGGTACGGCCGCAACGGCTCAGGCACTCTAAAGGTACAGTGCAGTAGACACAGACTCCATGTCCCTATCTACTATCTAGCGAAACCACAGCCAAGGGAACGGGCTTGGAATAATCAGCGGGGAAAGAAGACCCTGTTGAGCTTGACTCTAGTCTGGCAGTGTAAGGAGACATAAGAGGTGTAGCATAAGTGGGAGATTTTCTTGCTTCGGCTTGATTTTCAACAATGAAATACCACTACTCTTATTGTTTCCTTACTTACTTGATTAGATGGAACGTGTGTCATACTTAGCCGTTATTATATTATTATAATATTTAGTGGTATTTTGTATTGTCACGAGATTCTGGTTCAAAGTATCAAGTACCTATTAACGATCGCAATTTGATATTGCATTCTATCATTACATGCCTGGAATGAACATGCATCTAATGACTGCAGGCCTCCATGGGGCAATTATCCCGCATACGAGTGAATCGTATACAGGATAGATCGTGTAGTTCTAAAAACATTTCTAGCTGCTCAATTAATTCAATGCGTCCATACGTCTACCTTGTAAATTGGTTCCCTATTTCCGTTATGGCTTTTTCTTTTTGAATATTCCTGTATCATTGAAGTGGATATAAAGGATGCTAGCTGGTTGCTGTAACCTTAGTTGAACGCCGAAGCTTTGTCCGCCGATACTGTGGTTGTTGCGTTATTTTTGTCTGCCGATACCGTGGTTGTTACGTTATTTTTGTCTGTTGATACCGTGGTTGTCGCGTTGTTTTTGTCTGCCGATACCGTGGTTGTTGCGTTATTTTTGTCTGCCGATACCGTGGTTATTGCGTTATTTTTGACTGGCGATACCGTGGTTGTTGCGTTATTTTTGTCTGTCGATACCGTGGTTGTTGTGTTATTTTTGACTGCCGATACCGTGGTTGTTGCGTTATTTTTGACTGTCGATATCGTGGTTGTTGCGTTATTTTTGTCTGTCGATACCGTCGTTGTTGTGTTATTTTTGACTGCCGATACGGTGGTTGTTGCGCTATTTTTGACTGCTGTGATCATTAGAACTTGTACAGTAAACGGCGAGAATTAAAGTGTTTTACCGTTCAATAAAGTGGTATTTGTTATTGTTTAAAACAGTGAAAAGTGATAAACGGCAAATAGAATTAAAGTGTTTTAACGATCGAATAAAGTGGTATTGGTTACTGTACTGAAAAGTGATAAGTGAGTGTTTTTTTGTTAGGTATTCGAAAAGCTCCTGAGAAGGTAAGTTTTTGTCCTTATTTCCTCCTTATTTTATTAATTTATATTACATATATATATATATATATATATATATATATATGTTTATATTTATAGTGTTATTATTATTATATTAGTAGTGTTAAAAAATGAATTTAGGGTGGGAATTTTAATAGACCATTAGCTTAATCCCAACTACAATTTTATTTTATTAAGTATATATATTTCGGGAGCAACTCTCCCTTCATCAGTACAAAGCTAATTAGCTTTGTACTGATGAAATAAAATTGTAGTTGGGATTAAGCTAATGGTCTATTAATTTTGGACTTAACTACAAACAGAAGGCGATATCTAACATGTTAGGTGGGAATTTTGTAATGTGTAGTATTTCGCGAGTAGGTGATCCAAGTGTCCTCTCTAAAATAATGTAGACAGTGGTGTTTTTTTCTTTTCACAGTGCGTGCACTACAGAAACGGGGTAGTGTGGCTGGACATCGGTATCACCGTGATCTCCTATTTCACGTACCCAGCTATTTTTGCAGGTGGGAGCTCAAAGTGTCCTGTTAAAAATAGTGTATACAGTGGTGTTTTTTTTCTCTTCACAGTGCGTGTACTACAAAAACGGGGTAGTGTGGCTAAACATCAGCTTAATCGTGATTTGCAGGTTGCAGGTACGTGTGCTTTGCGCTGTATTAGAATGTAGGGTATACAGGGATATATCTTCCTTTACAGAGCAAGGAGTTTCATCAAAGAAGGCGTATTTTCATATTTTAATATAAGTTGCTAGGTTAGATTGTAAAAGATGAATCCAGGCGCTGTAATTAAACACCTAAATAGTGCCTTATCTCTAGGTTCGGAGTTATTCCTGTCGACCCTAGTTATTTTGGTTAGACAGATGAAATCGGAGAAGATATTGTTTTCTCGGGAAGAACAATATCTGCTCCAGAAAACTCTGATTAATTTTTCAATGAAGTATGATGTTTGCTTTTCCATTGACGCTTTAAAAGGTGCGTTTACGTTCCTTGACAGTATTAATACGGGGGGTGGAGAGTATTCTACTCAAATTTCAGAGCGTGGGAATGACTCCGTTAATAAGATTATGAGTCAGTCGGGTAGTGGTCTAGAAAGTTTATCCGAGGTGTTGGCGAAAGAAAAAACCTTTTTTAAAAGGTTTAATGTGGAGGGTGTGAAGTTAAAGTATCGCATAAAAGACTTCGGTAATAGCGGTGTGGAGACTACGGATGCTTTAGTAAAAGTTTTCGAATATATCATCAAAGATGTTATCTCAAACTCGGTATCCGGTAGTAAAGTCAGTTTTACGACAACGTTTCCAAATTCTCCGGAAATAAAGCCAATTTGGTCTAGTTTAAGGCTTGTCAGTGAGTTATCTGGCAAATACATTCTTGACTTGATATCGAACGTAAATCAGTCAAACGCTGTTTTCCTATCGGATGAAGTTATGCAGATGAATGCAAACATCGTGAATTTCCCATTCGGAGGTGGAGATACAAGCAGAACCATTGACTCGCGAACAGTTGATGAAATTGAAGTTTTGAGAAGGAAGAAGAGCGTAATTGATGTTGGTAAGGATACTGATCTTTATTATCTTCCGCGTAGCATATGTTATGCTATGAAGATGGCTCTGCAAGATTTTAATCATTCATCAGTTATGAAATTGTTGGATAGACTGGCAAAAAGCTTGTGTAGGAAAGCTAGAGTTGTAGTTGGCGAGAATGGATGTAGTTTAGTTGATATATATAAATTTCAACAGATCTTAGACGATTTTCAGATAATTGTGTTTGACGATCTTAAGAAATCAGATTCAATTATGTTTAGAATTCCAATGGAAAACCAATCTGTTCGGAAGATATATCTTTACTATTCGAAATTATTAAAACATTTCTACGTAATTAAGTCGATGACCGGGTTTTTCAACAGAAAGTATTTATGTGTTTTTTGTGACAAAATGATGCAGCATAGATCTCACAAATGTGAAATGAAGTGTGCTTATTGTCTGTCCTTTCCACCTTGCGCAATTGTTCAAGAAATGGTAAATTGTGGTACTTGTAATCGATCTTTTAGAGGTCAGAACTGCTTCAACAGCCATTTTCAGAACAAGGTTACAACGAAAACAGTATGTGATACATTACAGATATGTACAATGTGTACAAAATTCTTAAATCTCGAAAACAGAGGAAAAAACGATCATAAGTGCGATGAATTCTTTTGTCAGGCTTGTTCGAAAATTGTTCCGTCAGATCATCTATGTTATATAAAACGTTACAGATCTAGTACGGAAAAGAAATATCTAATAATTTTTTTTGACTGCATAGTAATGCTAGTAATGATAGTAATGCAAATTCTTTCCCACATGTTGTGAACTTGATTGAGGATCATGAAATACAAGATCAGTATAATGTATGTGGAATCAGGGAACATGTGTTTGAACACAGTGATAATCAAACAAGTGTAACTGGGAGGTTTGTAGATTATTGTTTAATGCATCGCCCATCGTTCACTAATATCTATTGCATAGCACATAATTTGCAGGGTTATGATGGCCACTTTATAATTTCCGAACTATTAGCTAGAAAAATAGATATAAATCCCATAATGAATGGAACGAAGATAATGAGGTTAACATGTGGACGGATCGCATTTATCGATTCTCTAAGTTTTCTGGCATTCCCTCTCTCGAAATTCCCCAGTGTTTTTGATATTAAGGAATATTCCAAGGGTTATTATCCACACTTTTTTAACACTTTAGGCAATATAGATTATGTTGGTAAATATCCTTCTCCAGAAATGTACGGATATAACGCTATGAAAGTATAGGAAAGAGATGACTTCCTCGAGTGGTATAAAATAGCTTCGCAAGGCGTCTTTGAGAATAAAAAGGAAATGCTTTTATACTGCAAGAACGATGTCGACATTTTACGTCTAGCAAGTTCATGCGGGAGTTTTTTGTTATAACAGGTATCAATCCTTTAACTGAATCGCTAACAATTGCATCAGCATGTATGTTAGTATTCCGGCGAAACTTTCTCAAAGAAAATACTCTGGGTATAATGCCTAGACAGGGGTATTACAAGTCTCAGAATCAGTCTGTCCTTGCTCGAAAATGGCTTTCTCGGGAGAGTTCGAAAATTAATGATGAAATTACCTCCGTGAACAACAGAGGGGAGGTGAGATTGGAGAAAGGCGGGCTATTAGTGGATGGTTTTAATTGTGAAACAAATACAGTCTATGAATTTTTTGGTTGCTTCTACCATGGTTGTAGAAAATGTTTCAATATATTAGAAGCACCTTCAAGTATAACTAGAAAAGTTGACACTTTGTCGCAGCGATACGAAAGTACAAAGAGAAGAATTGATTTAATAAAGCGTTGTGGTTATAAGCTGGTTTATACTTGGGAATGTTAATTCAAAGATTTTCTGAAAAATAACATTGATATACGACAACAGCTAGATGAAAATGTTCTGAATATTTTACCTCCACTCAGTCCACGAGACGCCGTTTTTGGGGGGGGGGGGGGGGGGGGGCGAACCGAAGTATTTAAGTTATACCATAAAGTTAAAAATGATGAAGTGATACGTTATTTTGACTTCAAAAGTTTATGATCATCATCAACGACGCAACAACCGGTATCCGGTCTAGGCCTGCCTTAATAAGGAACTCCAGACATCCCGGTTTTGCGCCGAGGTCCACCAATTCGATATCCCTAAAAGCTGTCTGGCGTCCTGACCTACGCCATCGCTCCATCTTAGGCAGGGTCTGCCTCGTCTTCTTTTTCTACCATAGATATTGCCCTGATAGACTTTCCGGGCTGGATCATCCTCATCCATACGGATTAAGTGACCCGGCCACCGTAACCTATTGAGCCGGATTTTATCCACAACCGGACGGTCATGGTATCGCTCATAGATTTCGTCATTGTGTAGGCTACGGAATCGCCCATCCTCATGTAGGGGGCCAAAAATTCTTCGGAGGATTCTTCTCTCGAACGCGGCCAAGAGTTCGCAATTTTTCTTGCTAAGAACCCAAGTTTCCGAGGAATACATGAGGACTGGCAAGATCATAGTGTTGTACAGTAAGAGCTTTGACCCTATGGAGAGACGTTTCGAGCGGAACAGTCTTTGTAAGCTGAAATAGGCTCTGTTGGCTGACAAAAATCGTGCGCGGATTTCATCATCGTAGTTGTTATCGGTTGTGATTTTCGACCCTAGATAGGAAAAATTGTCAACGGTCTCAAAGTCGTATTCTCCTATCCTTATTCTTCTTCGTGTTTGTGTTTGACCAGTGCGGTTTGATGTTGTTGGTTGATTCGACGTTGCCACCATATATTTTGTCTTGCCTTCATTGTTGTGCAGCCCAAGATCTCGCGCCACTTGCCCGTTCTGGATGAAGGCAGTTTGTACATCTCGGGTGGTTCTTCCCATGATGTCGATATCGTCAGCATAGACCAGTAGTTGGGTGGACTTGAAGAGGATCGTACCTCTTGCATTCACCTCGGCATCACGGATCACTTTCTCGAGGGCCAGGTTAAAGAGGACGCATGATAGCGCATCCTCTTGTCGTAGACCGTTGTTGATGTCGAATGGTCTTGAGAGTGATCCTGCTGGTTTTATCTGGCTTCGCACATTGGTCAGGGTCAGCCTAGTCAGTCTTATTAATTTCGTCGGGATACCGAATTCTCTCATGGCCGTGTACAGTTTTACCCTTTCTATGCTATCATAGGCGGCTTTAAAGTCGATGAACAGATGGTGCAACTGTTGTCCATATTTCTACAGTTTTTTCATCGCTTGCCGCAGAGAGAAAATCTGATCTGTTGCTGATTTGCCTGGAGTGAAGCCTCTTTGGTATGGACCAATGATGTTCTGGGCGTATGGGGCTATCCGGCCTAGCAAGATAGTGGAGAATATCTTATAGATGGTACTCAGCAACGTGATACCTCTATAATTGCTGCAATGTGTGATATCTACCTTTTTATGTATGAGACAGATAATGCCCCGTTGCCAATCGTCAGGCATTGATTCGCTGTCCCATTCCCTTGAACACAAGTTGATGAACCACTTGGTGTAACTGGTCGCCTCCATATTTAACCAATCCGGCTGTAATTCCATCGGCTTCTGGTGACTTATGATATTTTAGCCGATGAATTGCACGGACTGTTTCTCCTAAACTTGGTGGTGGCAGTATTTGTCCGTCGTCTTCAGTTGGCGGGACCTCCAACTTGCCGATGTTCTGGTTGTTCAGTAGCTCATCAAAGTACTCAACCCATCGCTCTAATATTCCCATTCTGTCGGAAATCAGATTTCCCTCTTTGTCTCGGCAGGCTGAGCATCGAGGTGTATAAGGCTTCCTCCTGCTGACTTGTTGGTAAAACTTCCGCGTCTGGTGCGGTTGCTCCCTGTACTTTTCTAGTTCACAGACTTGTTGGTTCTCCCAGGCTTCCTTTTTCCGTCTGTGAAGTCGCTTCTCCGCTCGATGGAGTTCGTGATAAGTCTCTGCGCGAGTTACGAATAGCGAGCTTGCGCTATTCAAAACGATAAATTTTTAGAAAGTCTCTTCCGTGAGACTTATTATTCGAAATGTCACTCTATTAGTTTAAAAACACTTTATTGTTAACATTGAGTAACACTGGTATTCTTACTTAATACTATATCCCGGAACTAAGTATTACTATAAGAACTGAATTACAATAACCCGACTTGACTTTTACTATAAGAACTTCACTCGTCTTTGATATTATGAGAACTGCCGGAGAACTTCAATGATATCTATTTTATAGTGTTCCGGACAAAGGATGCAAGATGCTGATAATGCGTTTTGCATATTTTGTAATACGATATTTTAGTTACGCGATAATCTTCATTTGATCTAGTTTGTTTATAGATCGAATGAATTCATCTATTGTTTGAAATGATGAAATAGTGATGACTCATCGTATTGAAGATGCGAATTGGAAATTGGAAAAGATAAGGTGATGAGTCATATGATATTGAACAGATCGATGTTTACATTAGTTGAGGGATGTTTATATATGAATTTAGGTTAGTGTTTACATTGGTTGAGGATGTTTATATATGTACTTATATTACTGATGATATGGACTGATGTCATCATCTGGATTATTGGTGAAGGTGACCTTGGGGTTAGGTGCAAGTGTACTTGGTGTACTTATGTTAATGGGTGTAAGGTCCTGTGTAACTCCTCCCACCTTAAGTATATTGTTGTCCTCAACAATTTTTATCTTTTTAAGGTTTTGTGTGAAACAAAACCTTATTAGAATCGAGACGGTGTCTGTCTGTCCGTCTTTTTTTTTTTTTTTTTTTTTTTTTGAGGAGGTGGAAATCTTCAAAAGACACTGGTCTGGACACACGAGCATGTGGGATTTTTACCCACTAAAACCACCCCCGACTCCCTCCCTGCCCCGCGGAACCACCATAAGGTATTACATCACGGGGCGGAGTCAGCTCACTCTAGCTTAATCCCATTTCTTCTATACGCGGCGCACGCGACCGCGCTTTTCTCCTTTCCTCTGCCTTTCGCAATTTATCTTGAATTGATGCGATCATGGAGTTGACCGCATCCCAATTCTCTTGATGTGCTAGCATTTTCGGCACCAGATTTTCTGGTACCAGCACCTCTCCTAGAGTCTCCTCTAGGTTCCACCTTTCTTCCACAAATCTCGGACAGTGGAAGAATACATGCTCTGGGTCCTCTGGGACTCCATCGCAATTTGGACAGTCGGGTGAGGTCTCCAATTTAAACCTGTGAAGGTATTGGAGATATCCTCCATGTCCCGTGAGAAACTGGGTGAGATTATAATTAATCTCACCGTGTCGTCTCTCCAACCACTCCTTGATGGCAGGAATGAGCCTGTGAGTCCACCGACCCTTTCCCGAGCGTTCCCACCGCTCTTGCCATCTATTTATGGATCTCTCCCTCTCAGCCTTCTTCGTCTGCAATAAGGGAGAGATTGACTTCGCATGGTATATATTCGCCATCTCATCTGCCAAGATGTCAATCGGCATCATTCCAGAGATGACGAATGCTGCATCATCTGAGACAGTCCTGAAGGCAGAGCATACCCTCAGAGCTGTCCTCCTGTAGACTGCATTCAGTTTGCTAGTGTTAACTGATATCTGCAACGCCTCGCTCCAAACTGGGGTCGCATAGAGCATGATTGAGGTCACCACCCTGGCTATAAGCAACCTAGAGGTATGCCGTGGCCCCCCCACATTCGGCATCATCCTGGCCAGGGCCATACTGGCAGTGGATGATTTATCACAAACATACTGTACGTGTTGCTTATAGCTGAGCTTCCTGTCTATCACCACCCCCAAGTATTTGATGGCCGGCTTGGAAGTGATGATATGATTCCCGACTCTAACACAGGCGTAATTTCTCTTCCGGCGCTTCGTGATGAGGACCGCTTCCGTTTTTTCCTCCGCAAGCGTCAGACCAGAGCTCTCCAACCAGCATTTGACAGCACTGATTGCCTCGCTTGAGTATAACTCAGCATCTTCGAGATGCTTTGCGACAACAACCAGTGCAATATCGTCAGCGTAACCCACCACTGTGGCTTCCTCCAGAAGGGGAAGATTAAGTACATCGTTGTACATGATGTTCCACAGTAGTGGGCCCAATACGGAGCCCTGTGGGACACCCGCGGAAACGACGTACTCCTGCGGTCCGTCATCAATGTCGTACCAGAGCCTCCTTTCAGTTAAATAACTATCGACAATTGCGGCGAGGTAGGCGGGAATACCAACCTTCGCTAGGGATTTCCGGATTAGATTCCAATTGGCCGAATTGAATGCATTTTTCACGTCCAGGGTTACTACCACGCAATATTTGCTGGTACTACCCTTTCCGTGGATTGCATCTTCGGCCAAGCCAGTAACCAATTTGATGGCATCAATGGTTGATCTGGCTTTACGGAATCCATACTGCCGATCTGAAAGGCCGCCTTGGCTCTCAACTACTGGGAGTAATCTATTATAGATTACCCGCTCTAGCATTTTCCTCACCGTGTCCAAAAGACATACGGGTCGGTATGAGGATGGTTCACCTGGTGGTTTACCAGGCTTAGGCAGAAGCACCAACTCTGCCGCTTCCATACCGCTGGAAATATTCCCTCGGACATGCACGCTTCGAACAACTCAGCAAACATGTCCGGCCTGGATTTCACGGCAAGCTTAAGGGCCTTATTCGGTACTCCGTCCAGACCCGGTGCTTTATTGTCTCCTATTCTGCCGCAGATCTCCAGGAGCTCGTCTCTGGTGACTGGCGGGATTGCCGTCACAATCCGAGGTGGTTGGAATGTGTCGGTGTTCTCCTCTTGCTGGGGGAATAACCCCTGGATGATTTTCAACAAGAGGGCGGGGCACGTGATCCGCGGAGACGAACGGCCTCTAAATCGTCCCATCACGATTCCATAAGCTCTCCCCCACGGATTTGCGTCCGCTTTTGAGCAGAGCTCCCTAAAGCATTTCCTCTTGCTTCGCTGGATGGCGAGCTTGAGGGTTTTGCGGGCTGCCTTGTAGGCGCACTCTTTCTGCCCTTTATCGACTCTACCTACCGCCCTCTGAGCCGCTCTTCTCGCTCGGTGGCAGGCTGATCGAAGGCCGGTCAGTTCATCATTCCACCAGTAGTTTGGTCTTCTACGGGGGAATGCGCACCTCCTAGGCATGGACGCGTCACATGCTTTGGCGATGCATTGAGCCAGATGGACAGCTCTTTCCGTAGAGGCGCCTGCTATATCAGGTTGATCCAACCACACCTCTAAGAAGCTCTGCCCATCCAAAGATTTTGCAGATCAGCCTGAAATCTTTTTCGGTTTCGGGCATGATAGCTCTTTGCCTTGAGGTTCGACACATGTCTCAAAGAAAACTGCCTGGTGATCGCTGTGGGTGTAGCGTTCGCTGACGCACCAGGACATACCACGCGCCAGCGAAGGGCTGACAAAGGTCAGGTCTACAACCGAGACTGATCCCCCTTTCTGGAAGGTGTTTACACCACCTTCGTTAGCCAAAACTATATCCATCTGCGCAAAAGCTTCTAATAAACTGCGCCCCCTAGCATTTGATTCCCTACTACCCCACTCTAGGGCCCAAGCATTGAAATCACTAGCAATCACCTTTGGACTTCGTCCCTTCGCGTCGAGAACAAGATTATCAAGCATTTGCTCGAATTCAGACAGTGTCAAACTTGGCGGGGCGTAGCAGCTGTATACATATATACCACTTATTTTCGCCCACACGAAGCCACTGCCTGCCTGACTTGCAGTACATTGTATGGCCTGTCGACCGCAAGCCCATATCGCCGCTCCACCAGTCGAATCTTTGACCCATATGCCACCGTGACGGTGTCTATACGGTTCGCTTATGATGGCGATTTCCATCTCAGATTCGAACGTGGCCTGCTCAAGTAAATCCTGAGCGACCCTGCAATGATTCAGGTTTATTTGAATGAACCTCATTTTCTCATTGCAGTGAGCGCCTTCCTAAATTCTGGACATTTACCACTCCCGGCAATATGCCGGTTATCCTGTCCCTCTTTTGCTCCGCACAATAGGCACTTGGGGTCCCTATTGCACTCTCTGGCAATATGGCCTTTCTCCCCACACCTTCTGCATCGATCGGATCGATCAATGCTGCTGGTGCATGCCTTCGCGAAGTGTCCAAACATGAGGCATTTAAAGCACCTCTTCAGTGAAATTTGTTTCCTTAAACGCAGACAACCCATCCAATTCGAACCCTTCCGGCAGCCAATAACATCTGTGCTGTCTCCGCTGGTACTCGTATTGTGGCTGTTTGAGTACCACCATAGGCTTTTCGTAATCCCACAATAGACTTCTCGGTGAGGTCTTTCAACTTGAATTGCTCCTTCAGAGCAATACAAATTTCTTCTTTCGATGTTACTTCATCGAGATCCTTACATTGAAGGTAGATCTCATGTTTTTGGGCACGCACTGCGGCATTCTCCCCAAGTGAGTTTTTCACTTGAGTGCGAAAGTCATCAGTTTTGCCCACGCTGGATCTTTTCAGCTCGAACATGAGATCTCCTTTCTGGGTTCTTCGGATTCGGTTTACATTTCCGCTCAGATCTTTTAGGTCGGGATCCGCTTTGACCTTTTTGAGTATCTCCGCGTAGGACAGATTGCCCTTACTGGAGATAACAATTACATCTGGACGAGTTCGCACTTTTGCCTTTCGTTCCGCTTTTTTGTTGGTAACTTTAGTCCATCCATCGTTTTCGCTGGTCTTAGGATTCGCAACGCTGGTCGAGTTTCCTAGATTCGCTGTACGGTTTCCTCCTTCTGACCTGTTGGTGTTGGTTTTCCGGATGTCCTGTCCGCCTTTTTTTCTCTTAGGCGCCTGCTGATTACTTAAAGGATCCCCCTCTTTTTCAGGTACTCGCTTATTTCGCTGGGATTCGATGGTAGTACGGTTAGGCGTCACTTGGGTCGCTTGTGATACTGTTGGCACAGCGGGGTTCGGCGTGTTCTTATTATTCCTTTCCTCCATCTGTGATCTATTATAGAGAACTCTAATAGCCCTCACCATATTCTTTATGGCTTGGTGCACGTTGTGCTTGTCCTTGATAAACTCGGACAGCTCAACTATTTTTGCCCCAAGCAGGGTGAAGGGTAATTCCTCCGGATCGGGACTCTGCTCCCTATAAGTCCCGGCAGGGTTACTCCTTTTACATGGTCCTTCACTTTTGGCGTGTACTTTATCCTTCATCGTCTTTGGCATTGGTGGAGATCTCAAAGTTGATGAGCTTCTTTTGAATGGATCTCTTCCTTGTTCCTGGAGCACCTGTCCGTCTGTCCGTCTGTCCGTCTGTCTGTCTGTCTGTCTGTCTGTCTGTCACACCCGATTTATTCGGAAACGACTGGACCGATTGTCACGAAAATTGGTGAGAGTATGTAATCTGGTGATCCCTTTACATGCAGTAAGTGGCGCCATTTTGTGTTAAGTTTAAGGGGGGGCTTCCCGTACATGTGAATGGAGGGTGCAAATTTTTTTTCACAGAATGTAGCCATGTAGGGTATCAAATGAAAGGTCTCAATTAGTACTTTTCGAATCTGGTCCAATATTTGATATTAGATGAAACATAGGGGAGTGAGGGTTCAAAATATGACCGACAAAAAGTGTAACAGGTCTCGTTCTCTGAACCTATCCAACCGAAAAATCTGAAAAAAATCACAGTGGTGCATCTCTACGAAATCTAGGCCTCAAAATATATCCGGTTCCGATATCTTGACAAATAAAGTTAATAATAGTATATTTCCACATTTGAGAAATTTACCCGGCACCCCCCCTTACGTTCATCCCAGAAGTATAAAATTTGGTATGCCTGTAACGAAGAATATAATGCACAGTTTGGTCAAGTTTGAAGAAAATCCAACAATTATTAACAAAGTTATAGGGGGTGAAACTTTACAATTTTTCGTGAATTTCGTGCACTCTACAACCTGCATGACGTCATGATGACATATCAATTCGTCAGTACCACAACGAAATGAATTCTTATGAATTGGGTCGCAGAGAATTATTTTGTTTTAGTTTTTTAGTTATTTGTCAGCCAGACATGTGTGTATGTAGGTATATAATATATGCGTGCTAATGAACTTTGCGGGTAGTGCCTAATTCAAATAGATATAAGAAGTAAATCGGAAATATGGGTACGATCAATTTATATACGTGCATATATGTGTACAGTATTCGGTAATAGGCAGTTTGTTTGTTTAGGGTGAGCGTGATATATATGGGTGCAATATGTACGTATGTCTCGTAGTTTGGAAAAATATGAAGGATTATGTTGGATTTGTAGCTATATACGGACAGAAAAATGTGCGTTGAAGTTTCTTCCATAAGATGAACACAAAACCTTTATACCCGAAGCGCGAGCTTCCGGTATTCCGACTTGTTTAGTTCTATTTCTGGTTCTATTTGTTTATTATTTTGTTTATTATTTATGAATTTTATTTTTATATTCTTTCTTTTGTAAAAACGAATTGCAATGTATGATATGATTACTATGACAATGATTATTATAATTGATCCAAATGTTATTGTATTTCTTTTATTGTTATATTTTATTTCGTTTATTTCTTTTAAGTTTTCTATATCGTTGATTTTTAATTTTTGAAATCTTATTACTTCTGTGTATCCAGTTAGATTTGTTATTGGATTTAATGTTAACATTTGTTGGAATTCTTTTATTTCATTACTGTATATTTTGTTAAGGATTTGCATTTTACATTGTTTGTATCTGATAATATAATGTCCATTTAATTGGTAAGTTTTTTCATTACAATTTTGTATAATTTTTCCATTAATATTCGTTACATATGATAATCCTTTTTCTATTTCTACTACATTTGGTTTAATGTTAGCTGGAATTATGCAGTTTAGTTTATTACATTTTAATTTATTTTTTAATTGTTTTACAAGTTTTTCTGTTTGATAGTATTCTCCATTGTATAGTATTACATCGTTTATTCTTATGTTTAAGGTTTCATTATTTTTATTAGGTATTTGTTTTTTCATAGTAGGAGAATATTGGTTGAGTAAGTATAGGGATATTGATTACAAATATAATTATGTTTTGTTTAGCAAATACATTAATGGTTATATCTTTCAGTTCGTCAAAGGAAATTTTTAAATCTGAAATTTCGTCTTTTGTTAAAATAGAACGCGACATTAGTCCTGTTCGCGCTGAATTAATGTTGTCTATTATTTTTTCAATTTCATCCTTTATTGAGTCGAGGTTTTGATTAAGTTGTATATTTATTAGTAATTTGTTTATTTGTTTATTTGAATTATTGACGTTTTCCGAGAGTCGTTTTAATTTATATTATTTTGAAATACGTTATTTATTTTAATCGTTATCCATTAGGCCAAAGAGTAATTTGTATATGTTACCTATGGGGTTAATTATTCCTCGTTTTTGCCTGAGATTAGTAAATTTTAACAGTTTTAATTCACTTTTTATTGTTTCTATTGTATTTGTTATATGGGGATTTGTTTGGATTTCTGAAGTTATTTGATCCAATGCTATTTCGTATTCCGTTAGGTTAATTTTGTGGTAGATACGTTTATAATTTTTGATTAATTGGACAGGGTCTTTCTTTATTAATAATATTCCAGATTGTGATTCTACTTTTTCTATGGTTATCTCGGCTTTAGTTAATGGGATGGTGAGTAACAGCATTATGCAGATTGTTTTTAATGAAAGGATCTGTAATTATGGAAGAAGTTTTCCTTGGATTATTTCGAATATTATTCTTTTTCTAGGAATGGGGATGTCCTTTTGTGTGAAATTTATTGATTTATTTTTAGCTATGGTTTTTGCAAATGTGTATGCGAAAATTCCGCAATCATTACTGTTAGTTTGGTTTGGAATATTTTTCTCGTTTATTATAGTAAAATCAGAAGTGTCTAAGGATTTATTTAGTTTATCCAATGATTCTCTTTCTAGATATTCGCAGAGTAATTTTGGGGTATTATTATGATATCTGTTTCTCCCAATGAGTCATATATTTTTATTATTCGATTATTTAGGTCTATGGTAGCTAAAGTCTAATGGTTATTGTTTTTGTGTATAGGGATTAAAATGAGGTTGTAAGTGAATATATCAATTTTTCTTGTCCATCTCCTAACTGTGTTGTACCCCGAAGTTTTTAATGTTGGTATTTGTGTTATCTTCCGCTATTAGGTTTAGATAGAAATTTATTATTTGGTCATTTAGCCAATCGTTGTTCGTTAGGGTATCGATGTCCTTTTTGGTTATATTTAAGTTAAATTTGGTTGTTACGATTGAATTATCTGTGTTTCTGTTTAGGGTATTTTCGATTACTTGTTCCGGTTCTGTTGTTAAATGTGTATTATATTTTTCTATTACTGGTATTTGTGTTTTATTGAACTTTTTCGTTCTTTTTATTCTACACTCAAGGATGGTTTTGTTTTAATTAAGGTTCTGATATGTTCCAGAAGAGTACTATGACATCTATTCATGTCGGAATTTCCTGTATGTGATTTAGGGGAAGTGAAGTGTATTTGGATGTTTTCAGATTTCAGGTATTCTTTAATGTTTACATATTGAATTCGTTGTCTGCAATTATTTTCAGGGGTTTACCTAAATTTGCGTTTCTTTCGCGTAGTAATTGAATAAAGGTTATGAAATTTTTATCGGAAGTTTCTTTTACGTATAAGTGTTTGGAAAATTTATCTATGGTGGTAAAGAATAGTCGTTTTTTGATGGTAAATACATCTATGTATATTATTTCGTTGATATCTGTTGGGGTTTCGGAAATTAGACATTTTGGTTTTACAGGGTTTCGGTCGTATTTGATTTGGTTACATATGTCACAATTATTTATATATTTGGTTATTAGTTTGAGTATGAAATTATAGTAGAATTTGCTTAAGATTTCGGCGTAGTTTTCTGTTATTCCACGGTGATTTGTATTTTCGTATATTTCTCTAATTTTGTCGTAACATTGTTCTTCGTTGATTAAGTCAATTACAAGTTGGGTACATTTGATGAATTTTAGGTCGTTATTATTGGAATAAAGATTTATTATATTTTGTTGAACTACGCTCCATTGATGGTCGTTTAATTTGCAATATATACCTATGTGTCCTTTTTCAGGTATATAACGTCGAAGTGTATCTATTATGGCAGTTTCTGAATTTATGTCGTTCTGATCAATGAATATTCGTCTTTTTTTATTGACGATTTGACTTTCTTTTTGTTTTCTCTCTACAATTATTATTTGAGTTTTATATATATTTACTATTCCGTTTTTTATAGGGATATGGTCATGTTGGTCTTCTCTTCCAGAATGTGTGGTTGCGATATCGGATATCTGATCTATATCCATTTTTTCGATTGGGCTATTTTCTGTTAATACGTTTATTTCGAATTTGTCGGCGTTTATTCTGCTCAAAAAGTCAGCTACTTTGTTTTCTTTACCTTTAACGTATTCAATGTTAAAGTTGTATTCATTTAGTTTTATTTTCCATCGTTGTAGTTTGGAATTGGGTTATTTTAGGTTACTGAGCCATACAAGGGGCGTATGGTCTATTTTAATATCGAATTTTACTCCATATAGGTAAGGTCTGAAGTATTTTGTGGACCAAACGATTGCTAATAGTTCTTTTTCTATTGTACTATAGTTACGCTCATGTTCATTGAGTGTCCTACTTGCGTACGATATTGGATGACCATTTTGTGAAAGGACGGCCCCTATTGCTTTATTTGAAGCGTCTGTTGTGAGTACGAATTTTTGTTTGAAATCGGGATATTTTAGGATGGGGTGATTTATTAAAAGTTCCTTTAATTTTTCAAATGCTGCAACGTATTTTGGGTTTTCAATATTTATTTGATTGTCTTTTTTCAGGGCGTCAGTAAGTGGTGATGCAATTTTTGCATAATTATTTATAAATTTTCTATAATAACCAGTTATTCCCAAGAATGATTTTATTTCTTTTGTGGTTTTAGGGATTTTAAGATTTTTGATTATTTTTATTTTTGCAGGGTTTGGTTCTATTCCATCTGTTGTTAAAACGTGTCCTAGGTATTCTGTGGACTTTGCGAAGAATTTACATTTATTGATTTGTATTTTGAGTTTGTATTTTTCAAGGGTATTAAATATTTTTCTAATATCGAGTTCCATTTCCTGAAGGGAAGTGGCGAAAATTAGGATGTCATCCAAGTATACTACACATATTTTATTCACATGTTCTCTAAGAACTTGGTTGATCATTCGCTGAAAGGTTGCAGGGGCGTTTTTCAAACCAAAGGGCATACGATTGAATTCGTAGTGTCCTTGGGGAGTAGAAAAGGCAGTTTCATGACGATCATGTTCGCTGATCTCAATTTGATGAAATCCTTTTGCTAGATCAAGAGTTGTGAAATACTGGGCTTTTCGGAGTTTGTCAAATATGGATTCTATGTTTGGAATTGGAAATTTGTCATCTACAGTTTCTTCGTTTAGTTTTCTATAGTCAATTACAATTCTCCATTTTTGTTTACCGGAGTTATCTAATTTTTTTGGAGCGACCCATATTGGTGCGTTATAGGGGGAATGTGATGGTTTTATAATGTTTTGTTTTAACATGTCGTTAATTTCATTTTCTACCTCTTTTCATGGGCAGGTTGAAAACGATAGATTCTGCAATAAAGGGGTTTATTGGTTTTAGTAATGATTTCGTGTTTTGTTTGGATTGTGCAACTAAGGTTTTGTCCTTCTCTATAGAATAGTGACTCAAATTCGCTGAGTATTTTCTTGAGGATTATTGCCTCTTGGCTGTTCAATCCTTCAAATGATGAGTTCTCCAAAGTCGAGTGGTAAAGGGATTTGTTCAACCATTTTGTTGTGTTATATTTGTTATTTTGATTTGTATTATATTAATTTGTATTATTATTCACTGTGTTCACTGTTTATTATATATATAGTATATTGGATTCTCCCTTCGCCTGAATTTTCTCCAGAATACTTATGGAGTTTAGCACAATAGAGACTACATATTTTTGTGTTAGCCAGTCGAATTTTCTTCGAGTGGTTGATAGTTTTTAAAAGTAGTTCAACTTTCTTGAACTAGTTTTTATTATATTATTCGAATTTTCTCCGAATAATATGAGTTATGGAGATAGTTCAATTTTCTTGAACTATTGTTATTAGGTTATTCGAATTTTCTTGGAATAATTGTAGGTTACGAGTCGAAAAGGGTTTCCTCCAACCTTTTGACGGACGACTGCGCCAGTTACGAATAGCGAGCTTGCGCTATTCAAAACGATAAATTTTTAGAAAGTCTCCTCCGCGAGACTTATTATTCGAAATGTCGCTCTATTAGTTTAAAAACACTTTATTGTTAACATTGAGTAACACTGGTATTCTTATTTAATACTATATCCCGGAACTAAGTATTACTATAAGAACTGAATTACAATAACCCGACTTGACTTTTACTATAAGAACTTCACTCGTCTTTGATATTATGAGAACTGCCGGAGAATTTCAATGGTATCTACATTTATAGTGTTCCGGACAAAGGATGCAAGATGCTGATAATGCGTTTTGCATATTTTGTAATACGATATTTTAGTTACGCGATGATCTTCATTTGATCTAGTTTGTTTATAGATCGAATGAATTCATCTATTGTTTGAAATGATGAAATAGTGATGACTCATCGTATTGAAGATGCGAATTGGAAATTGGAAAAGATAAGGTGATGAGTCATATGATATTGAACAGATCGATGTTTACATTAGTTGAGGGATGTTTACATATGAACTTAGGTTAGTGTTTACATTGGTTGAGGATGTTTATATATGTACTTATATTACTGATGATATGGACTGATGTCATCATCTGGATTATTGGTGAAGGTGACCTTGGGGTTAGGTACAAGTGTACTTGGTGTACTTATGTTAATGGGTGTAAGGTCGTGTGTAACTCACGTGTCCGCGTTCTTTGAGAATGCAACATTACTCGGTATGCGGCATTCGTCCGTTCCGTTGCTAGCTTACATTCGTCGTCAAACCAGCTGTTCCGACTCCTTTTGCGGCTGGGGCCAAGTATATTTGTGGCCGTATCCATGATAACGTTCTTCAGGTGGTTGTGAAGATCATTTGTTGATGCTTCATCTCCACTTCCTCTGTTGACTGCGGTTATTGCGGCATCCATTTCCCTCCTATAGGTGTCGCGGAGGGTTGTGTTGTGGATGGCTACAGTGTTCACTCTCACCTGATTGTCAGAGGGGATTCTTGGTGGTATTGTTATTCGAGCTCGGAGCACAATGCCAACGAGATAGTGATCCGAGTCTGCATTGGCCCCCCTATATGTTCTGACATTCATCAAGGCTGAGAGGTGGCGGCATTCGATCAACACGTGGTCAATTTGGTTGAAAGTGGTCCCGTCTGGAGAGGCCCACGTATGTTTGTGGTCCGCTTTCCGCGCAAACCAGGTACTTCCAACAACCATTTCGTGTGACCCTGCTAATTGAATAGTCCGCAGTCCGTTATCATTTGTTTTTTCGTGTAAGCTATGGGAGCCAACGTATCGCCTCAATACGGCCTCCTTCCCTACTTGGCTGTTAAAATCCCCAAGTAGATTTTGATATCACATCTGGGACAGGCTTCGAGGGTTCGTTCTACTGCCTCGTAGAAGGTATCCTTCTCCGACTCTCCAGTCTCCTCTGTAGGGGCGTGAACGTTTATGAGGCTTATATTTCTAAACTTGCCTCGCAAGCGCAGAGTACATAGCCGTTCGCTTATGTTTTCAAAGCCGATAACAGCAGGTTTCATTTTTTGGCTGACTAAGAAACCTACTCCGAGCAAATGGTTTACTGGATGACCGCTCTAATATATGGTGTAGTGGCTCTTCTCCAGAAAACCGGTCCCTGTTTATCGCATCTCTTGCAATCCTGTTATATCAGCCCTATATTGGGAGAGGGTATCGGCTAGCTGCTTATCAGCTTCATCTCTGTACAGGGAGCGCACGTTCCATGAGAAAATACGCAAATCGTTGTTCCTTTGTCGCTGCCGGGTCCGTCGTTTTAAAATCCGTCCTATCCGAGGCCCCTGTTGTGGCTTCGTAACAAGTTGTTTTCCGTGTAGAGTTGTCAGCCCTACCCAACCCCCAACCTGGAGGACCACTTGGTACAATTTTATATCCATATATAAATAAATATGCCCCGTATCCTATTGGTCATCCTGAAATTTTCCGCTTTACTAACATCCCTCAAGTGAAGGAAGTTCTCTCAATGCATGGGTTTATTACATGTACTATTCTTCCGCCTACTGACTTATTTCTGCCAGTGCTTCCTTACCGAACCAATCTTAAATTATATTTTGCTTTATGCAGGGTGTGCGCTGAAAGAAGCATGATTTTTGGTTGTGAATACAGTCAAGAAGAGAGGCAGATAACCGGAACAGGGGCTATACCCGAGGTTTCACTAGCCGTTAGAAACGGTTATAAAATTAAAAAAGTACACGAGGTGTGGAGATATGACTTCACACAGTACGATCCCATTGTAAAAAGTGGAGGATTATTCGCTGATTACGTAAATACGTTTCTGAAAATTAAACAGGAAGCGAGTGGTTGGGGGGACAAATATGACTCAGAGGCAGAGAAAGAAAATTTCATACTATCCTACCAGTCAAAGGAAGACATTCTTCTCGAAAAAAATGAAATCCAAAAGAATCCGGGTAGGCGTAATACTACTAAAATTTGTTTAAACTCTTTCTGGGGTAAATTTGCGCAGAGAGAGGATCGAACACAGACCAACGGCTTTAATAACTTTGAGGAATTTAGTAACTTTTTACAATCCCCCGGCATAGAGATATGTTCCTTAATGCCTATTAATGAAGAGACAATATGGGTTACATGGAGATATCTAAAGGAAAATTTGAATATGCTGCCTCATGTAAATATTCCTATAGCGGCTTACACAACAGCGTTTGCTCGTATTAAACTTTACGAGGCTCTCCAAAAAGTGGGAAGTAACATTTTGTATTGTGACACTGATAGCTTGATTTTCATAGATAGTAAGACTGATCCTATCACCTTCCCGATATTTGACTTTCTAGGGGATCTTACAAACGAGATTGATTGCTTCGGAAATGATTCGTATGTTACCGAATTTGTTAGCACAGGCCCAAAGACGGTCTTAAAATTGAAACAACGAAAGGTACTGAACATGTAATAAAGTGCAAAGGGATCACTATGAATTTCAATAACTCAAAACTGGTAAACTTCGAGCATTTGAAAAATTTAGTAACTGGTGAGTGTGGAGGGGATTTAATTTGGTTAGAAAATTATTGTAAAATTAGACGCAAGCGACCTGGTATTGTAATTTCGACAATGGAAACGAAACGTCTACAATTCACGTTTGAGAAAAGAGTTGTCGTGGATGAAAACTTGTCTTACCCGGGGCTAGGGGTAGAAGTACAGTCAATTACTGGATTCATTTATAGTTAAGTGGGGACATTGATAAATACATAAATACATTAGTTGATATTTTAGTAGCGAAGATTTCATCATTTGTGAAATTGATAGAATTATTAAAAAAATTATTTAATATTGTGAATTAGGAAGTGTTAACTCCGCCATGCTATTAACATAGTATGCTGGTCCCAAGCCCAGGTAAAGGAGGAGGGTTTGAGGCAACGTACTCTGTACTATCCTCAGTAAAACAAAAATAAAATGCTGAGATCAGGGAAAGAGATAAATAGAGTATAGTTGGAGTTATTCCACTATGCTAAATCCTACCTGATCTCTCTTGGTGACAGGCCCCGCGACAGGTCGACCAAGAAAATGCATAGAATGTCGTTACAAACATGATGATCGGATTAAGTCACAGGCCTCGGAGAAATGCTAGGGCGTGCACCTCAGTCGACGCGGCAGGACGGGCCCCGGTCCTGTCGAGAAATGGGCAAGGGTTCTTGACGCATGGACGGCGTCAGGACGTAAGCAAGTTAGTCCGCACGCAACGAACAAAACAAATACGTGTCTGCACGCTAAATGTTGGTACCCTAACTGGAAAGACGGAGGAACTCGCAAGAGCCCTTCGGAAAAGGTGCATTGACATCTGCGCTCTGCAAGAAACCCGATGGTCTGGTTCCAAAAGCTGCGACATTGAACGTGAACGCGGTAAAAATGGCTACAAACTTCTCTATTTTGGTAACCCACACACTCAATATGGTGTTGGCATTGGCATCTCAGAGGGTCTCCGTGATGCCATTAAAGAAGTCGAACGATTTGATGATCGGCTGATGAAGCTCACCATTATATCAGCTGATCGCACTATTCACTTCTTCACCGCGTATGCACCACAGACAGGCCGACCTGATGCCGAGAAAGATGCCTTCTGGCAACTTCTCGATGAAAAGACTTGTCACGTGCCTGCTGACGATTACATAATCATTGCCGGCGACCTTAACGGTCATGTGAGTGAAAAGGCAGACGGTAACAGGTGCCATGGGGGAAAGGGGTTCGGAGCGCGCAACGAAGGTAGCGAGCGTATAATCGATTTTGCGGACACCCATGACCTTGTACTTATGAATACATGGTTCATCAAACGATTGTCTCATCTTCCCACATTTTACAGTGGGAACAATAAAACGCAAATCGACTATATTCTCATAAGACGTCAACATTTTACCACTGTCGCTGATTGCAAAGTCGTTCCCTATGAGACCATCGCACCTCAACATCGGCCGTTGATTGCTGTCCTGCGAATTAAGCCACCGATAAAACGGCGTGAGGAACGCACTGGCCCGCCGCGCATTAAATGGTGGCGATTTGGTGAGAAGAACGAAGAAACGGTCTCACTCATGCGATTGCCAACCATTACGAATGTGGAAGAATCATGGAACCAAATGAAAGACACGATCCACAAAGCGGCCTCTGCGACCCTCGGGGTCACCAAGCCGGGTAAGCGGTACATCAACCGAGATACTTGGCTTTGGAATGATGATGTTGAAATGAAGGTCCGTGAAAAGAAACGCCTCTACCACAAATTTCGCGACGATAAAACGCCTGCTAATTGGCAAATTTATAAGAATGCCAACCGGGAGCAAAGAAAGCGGTCGCTGTCACCCGAGCGAACCATTTCAAAAATCTTTACGATAAACTGGACACTCGGGATGGCGAGAGAGATCTGTGCCGACTTGCTAAAAGCCGTGATGAACGCACACAGGATATCGAACACTTCTGTTGTGTTAATGACAAGAACGGTACTTTGCTTACTGATCGTCGAGCCGCGACGGATAGATGGCGAGAATACTTCGAGCAGATTTCAACTGAAGAATTTGCTCATCCTCCACTTCCACAATCATTGCCGACATTTGGAGCAGTTCCACCAGTCAGCGCAACTGAAGTCGAGGAGGCAATAAAACAAATGAAATCGGGGAAAGCAACAGAACCTGACGACATCGCATCTGAGCTCTGGAAAGCAAAGAGCTGGGACCCAACACCGTGGCTGAGTGAATTCTTTAACCGGGTTATTCAGGAAGGAAGAACACCATCTGACTGGCAAGAAAGTACCACTGTTCCAATATGGAAAAAGAAAGGTAGTCCAGCAGAATGTTCAAATTACCGTCCGATCCGGTTACTTTCCCATACCATGAAGATTTTTGAACGCATTCTTGACAACCGTATTCGCGAAATCGTTGAAATAACCGTGAATCAAGCCGGATTTGTCAAGAACTGCGGAACTACTGACGCAATACACGCTGCGCGGTTACTCATGGAGAAACACCGTGAGAAGCATCGCCCTCTTTACATTGCCTTTCTGGATCTAGAGAAAGCGTTTGACCGTGTACCACACGAACTCATCTGGTATGCTTTACGACAACACTTCGTGCCAGAAGAACTCGTGCGCTGCTCTACCACGATCCGAAAAGTAAAGTTCGAAGTATGGCGGGTGTATCAAAACCGGTTCGTGTCTCTGTTGGAGTTCATCAAGGAAGTGCCCTCTCACCACTCCTCTTTGTCCTTGTTATGGACACCGTCACACGGGATATCCAACGTCCAGCGCCCTACACACTGCTTTATGCAGATGATGTTTTCCTAGCATCTGATAGCAAAAATGATCTCGAGCAACTTGTTCAAAAATGGAATGATCGCCTCATGCAACACGGTCTCAGATTGAATTTAAACAAAACTGAATTTTAGACGACCGATCCCCATGAAACAGGCACAATCACTGTCAGCGGCAGTGATCTGCCCAGATCTGAGCGATTTAAATACCTCGGGTCAACGCTATCAGCCAATGGAGAGCTGCGTTATGAAATAGCTTCACGCATTAACGCAACTTGGATGAAGTGGCGTTCCACAACTGGTGTCCTTTGTGATCGACGTATCAACGAACGTCTCAAATCTAAAATTTACCGCAATGTTGTCCGTTCAGTCGCTCTCTATGGTTCTGAGTGTTGGCCGACCATAAAAGACAATGAACGGCGTCTCGCGGTAATGGAGGCGAAGATGCTACGTTGGACTAGTGGCGTCACACGTTTAGATCACATCCGAAATGAGGATATCCGCGATCGTTATGGGGTTGCACCGATCGTGGAAAAGTTGCGAGAGAGGCGTCTTCGATGGTATGGTCACGCAATTCGTGCAAAGGAGAATTCACTTGCAAAGATTGGTCTGAACATCGAGGTCGATGGTAAGCGACCAAAAGGCAGACCTAAGCAACGGTGGCTTGATACGCTGGATGGGGATTTGAAAGCCTCGAGATTGCACCCAGATCAGGCATTCGATAGAGCTAAATGGCGAAGCCGATCATGACGAGCCGACCCCGCTTGTGAACGGGAGAAAGGCTGAAGAAAAAGAAGATTGTGAATTAGGAAGTGTTATAATGACTCGTAGTCTATATTGTTCAATATTAGGAGATATATAAATATGTATTTTGTATATTATGTGTTAGATAAATTTGTACTTGTAAGGAATATATAAATATTGGAAAAAATCGATAAAACATTTTATTTTACTTCGCCCCCTTATATAAACAACATGTCCAGGTTTATTGTCGATGTTCAATACGTCTCTTTTAATAATTGCCATTATTTTGTTAAAGAACTGGCCATTCTGTCATTCGGATCAATCTATCCTAAGTTTTATTTTTTTACTCCACCATATCCGAAACAGGAGCTATCATCAAGGGCTAATCAACAAAACCAGTTTGAAGTAGCAAACATAAACGGTTTAGATTGGGGAGAAGGAGAAAGTAACTACAACGATCTACCAGGAATATTAGAGTATTTCGCGAATGCTACAATATATGTGAAAGGCAAGATGAAGGAAAATTTGATTAGGAAATACTTACCAACCAACTTGATATCCCTAGCCTAAGTAAATTGCAGAATTATCAACAGTTTTGCAATGTTCACAGTACCAGATCTTCATCTAGGTGCGCAGAACAAAATTGTGTTAATATGTACCTGTATATTCTTATTAACAGAGTGATAGAAGAAAAAGTCAGTTTTTATTTATAAACTTGTTTTATTTATTCTAAGCCAGCAACACTAAAAATGATGTTTGTACTACAAAATATTGGTATTTCGTAAAAAAGTCTCGAATAATTTAAATGTACATAGCAAGTTTTTGAAGGTATGAAAAAGTCCTCGTTAGTCAACTTGATTATATTTTTATCTCGACATCTGGCAGCGTATTGATTGAAATATTCCTTCACACTTTCAGACGCGTTATTGTTGTGAAACATGACAATGTTAAAGAAATCCATCATCTCGTACAAGGTGAGTAGCTCCAATAATCATAGTTGAATACTACCTTTGCCTACGGGAATTTTAAACTTCTTCAGTAGACCGTTGGTTTTCCGGTATGTTCTCTCCAGTCTCCTCTTTCAGCTTCTTTAGGTATTCGTAAATAGGAATCCAGCCAATGTAAGTAGTTACCAGTGGAAATCGGCCGTGCAAGTGGAAAACAATTCTAGCCTCAAATGTTGATGGATCAAAACCCAGCATAACCTTCCGATTCTGACAGCCATCCAGGAAGTAAGTATAATTTAATACCACTTTTTCACCAGGCACTTTGGATTTTCGACCGTTGGTTTGTTTCATAACTTTCATCTCACGACGCGGTTGTTTCTGAAACGGTTTCATTCCGGATAAATTTAAAGGTGAACTAATCATAGTTTTAAAATTGATCTACGCTTTTATACCTTCAACCAGAGCCTTGTGTTGCCGCTTATAACTGATGCCACTATTTTGAGAGTTGCCTTTCATGTATACTTTAAGAAATGTCTCTACAGTTCTATTGTCATTTACATGTAGATTGCGTGATGGAAACATTCTTAGAAAGTGTCTGAGACTTTTTCCTTTACAGCGTGTGTATATATACATACAAGAGTAAGGTCCACATGTTGATGAAAACGGTCCTTGGAGACGTTTCCTATTATTGATATATGTTTTCGAATTTGTCAATAAGGAATCGCGGAAGAATTTGTGTATTCTGCGTAAGTATTCTGCGGGTCCCTCTGTCGGAAGAAAGAATGCTACCCAATGGTTGCCAGGTTTGTATGATGGATCAGTATTGGCTATAATACAGGCTGGTTTCTTCATTCGAGCTGGAAGACGATTGAACGGAAATACGCCTCTAAAATATTTTTGTGTCACCTTGTTTCTTTGTAACGCTGATGTAAGCTTGATCGTGTTCATCCCTGTTCAGATTGAGTGCAAGATTCAGTGTTAATAACCTCTGAGTGAGCCGTTACATAGTTTTTTAAGAAATCCTTTGTGTTTGCATCTCGAACAAAAATCGTGGAAAACTTTGCAAGGGTTTTTATAACATCTTCATCCAATCGTCTCAATTCCAAGTTTCCACATCTTCCTATCAGCTCTACACCTGCAGCACTGCTGGTTATATTCGGGTATCTGAAGATGACTTTTTTTTAAAATAATTTATTTTCTGGCGTTATACCAGCGAACGATACTTTCTTTATGAAGGTCAAATCCCCACCAGGGAAATATTCAGCATTAACTAAACAGCTCATTTTTACTTTATCTGAATGTATGGTAAAAACAGTCAGCCGTAGGGTCTATATATAGATTTTAGAAACTCGTGCAAACATTGCGAGCTTTGTCCACCTCGATGCTACCATCATATTCCGCATATACAATACATGTCACGCTTTCCTTTGGAGAGTCTCTGAATCGTCCCTCGATCCTTATTGTGCCTTGATTCAAAAGACTACCACATGCTGAATTGTATGAGTTGTCAGGGGTCAGATCAGATGCTAACAGGAACGCTCAATTATCGCAAAACTGTTTTGAAATCTGGTGTCCTCTATCGGAATAACGTATTCCAGTGCCCTTGAATAATGTCAGATACCCGCGTGTACTAATAGGTTTTTCACCTGAAAAGTCGTATTCTAAAGGTTGGTTTGGTGTCTGCACTCCGTTAGCGGATAGGTTGAATCTCACCAGATTGTTATGCTTGAAATTATATGAGTTTTTTGTACGTTTCCCTATATATGCATCATTGTCTACCATACCGAAAACTATCAAGTTGGGTAACTGACCAATCACCACATTATCTAGGGAGAGCGAGAATGTATTTGCAGGTAAAGTATATGTTTTTACCTCTACGTGTTTGTAAGGTTATATCCCATTGGATCGTTGGAGGACGTTTTCATGCGCAAGCAAGATGCTTGGACTAATAGTAACATGATTCATATACATTGTTGCCTCTATAATTTTCATCCGTGGTGAATTAGCGTCCTCTTTGGAGTACAAATAAAATTCCGGTTTTTCTAATGAGAAAATTACACGCAGATCTACCCCGTTAATTAACAACTTATCCTGATTTAAAATATCACCATGAACTTTTCCCATTAATTCCACTAAGCCGCTGCTTGTAAGCAATTTGGATCTTTTAATGTAGCCACTGTTTGAATCCTCTGGTTTTTCACTTTCAATAATATCCATTTCATTCTCATTAAGGTACCAGCCAACAGACTCGAGATGGGTTTTAGCTGTGTTGTTACCATAATTCAACAAATTTTCAATGTAGGCTCGGTATTGATAATTATGATCGGTTTGTGCGATTGGTTTGCCGTTTAACTGTATTGTGCATTGTCTGAACAGCAAATGCATGACATTATTGACAACACCAACCGGAGTAGCCCCTTTCTCGTACAATTCCTCCTTTCCGTCTTTTAGCTTAATTAGTTGCACTTTTAGTCGAAGATATATACTGGACAGATCTCGATATGTATCACCATGACCGGGTGAGACATATTCTAAAACTGTTGAATTATCTAGCGATGCTATGCTATGGGTTTGTATGCTACTTCCTCAGTTTTTAAAATATTGCTTTGTATCGGGGAATTAGAAAAAAGTTCTAATTCAGATTTCATGCATTCTTTGTAAGACATATTTACTTATCGAAAATGTCTGTCACAAGCTTTCGCACGCTTTTTCTCGGTTTTTGTCCTTGTTTAACTGACTGAGATTTTCTAATCACTTTTTTACCTTTTGAATATTTGCTACGCTTAGATTTCGTTTTAGATTTTTTAACCTTGAAAGGGTTAGTTCTTTTTAATACTGACCGCTTATTAATAACAACAGTGTCTATCTGGGCTAGATCTCGAACAGCAGTTTGACTCCGTTCCCTTAGAATTGACCTTATAGGCTTCTTACCTATCTCGGATAGTATCGCCTTACCAGCTTTTACTGCATGCCTTTTCAAGGTTGTTGTACCCGCGGAAACTATGGGGTTTTCATATCTCGCTAAACCTCTAAAAAAACTACCAACCCCTCTACCATCCTGTTTAATATTAGATGTTCGATGTAAGTATGAATTACCGCCACTTTGAATTAGATAGTAGCGTGTGTAAAAAGAGCTCACTTTATGACTAAATAATTAAACCCTCTGGTATCTTTAAACTACTATATGCGGAACTAAAATACAAGCAGTATATTTATACTCTATCGCCGTTTAAAGTAGGGCGTGAGATAAGTTGCAACATCGCTTGAATGGAATGCGACTATTTCACCTTGTTGTTTAGTTACTTCTATAACAATGCTTTCAATAAAAGTGTTTTCAATCGGATGACATTCTATATGCTCAAATCTTAGCATTCTACCACACTCTTCCGATGGTATTGCACGTTGCAATCTATTGCCAATTATTCGCGGTCTTATAACATCACTGGATATGAAGATCAGCCCTCCATCATTATATTCACTAGGACCAGTAGTCGACTCTGATGAAGAATCCTTCGATACTTCACTAACTTCTTCTTCCAAACTTCGAATTTTATCTAGCATCATTGACAGTTTTTTACTAAAATCCTCCCCATGATCAGAGGACTTTTTATCAATTTTTCCAGTAAGTTCACTAACAGTTTTCGATAAACTGTTGATACTGTTTATTATCATGGTGTATTCTTCATGAATTTTTTCAGGAATTGGGGATGCTTCATGTCCTAGTTTTTCTATCATACGATGAATTTTTTTTTCCAATATTTCGAACTTCCCCCACATTGCTGCATCATCATTACCATCTTTTTTAGACCCCAAACTATCGAAACTCTCTTTTATTTCCGATATTATAACATCGGTATTACGTTTATTTTTAGGTATCTGTAAAAAGAAGTCTGTGAAGAAATCTCTAAGGTTGTCTGTTTCAGTATCTTCTGCTATTTGAATGGCTTTATAATCACCGCCACTTTCTTTCTCATACGGAGCTTCTACAAAAGTAAAGTAAAGAACTTACCAACACGATTAAAGACTGCAAGCTATCGCGATTTCTCCGCTCCTTCGGAATTTGACCGATAATCACATCAGTGAAGCTTTCAATAGAGGGGTAAGTATAATTTTTCAAGACAACTTTCTCTCCAACAGCATCGTTCTGTTTTATATTAAGTATAAATTCGTTCGGAAGTTTCTCATAAGAAGATCCAACCATAACTCCATGTACCAAATCGGCACCTACACGCGCCCACATTTTCTCTTTAACTCTTCCTACACCCAGACTCCTTAACTCGGCAGGCTCAATTCTATTAAAAAAAGATGAAAGGAACGTAGAGAAATCGATTGTTCCATCCCCATTGCTTATTTCACTGAGTTGCTTTTGTGTCCAGTTAAGCGATCCATGAAAATCCTCAAAATTTAACACAATTCTCAATGCCAGGGGCTCATCTCCGGCTATTCCTTCTTTAGAGTAATCGCGTCTGACTCTCTTCTTATCACTTACCTTATTTGCCTCACTAGTAAACCTTCTCTTCCGCATTTTTTGTGCAGGCAATGCTAATTCCGAAATCCCAACACACCAGGTATCGGTAAGATTACAGAGCCTAGGTAATATATTGCGAAAACGACCTTGCATATTATCAGGGTAAAAAGATAGAGAACTATTGCTTAGAAGTGAGATGTAAAACTCATTATTATTATCTACATTGACTGGCATCTCTTGCATTTTATATTCTCTCCCATTCAAACTCCGGAACACTAGAACCTCGTTCTCTTCTACTTTTTAAACGTTTACTTTGACGAGCAGATTTTTTTGCAGGAAAAGCTAGCTCATATTGGCCAGGATATAACCGCGAAGGTTTTAAGGTACTCTTTCTGATAGCTCCCTTCGGAGCGCTTTTATATTCTCCCCGGTCGCCTTCCTCCAGCCTCTCCATAGCACTGAATACTTTATCCGGACTCATTTCCGCAGGAACGGTATACTGAGTTAATCCGTCATCGGCAGTAATTATTCTATAATCCCTCCTGTTAGATTTATCTACGGTAGTTTTTTGTACTTTCATTGGTTGAAGGCTATTAGCCATACTACTTGCTGATAATCGTCGTTTAGATGCTGGTGAGAGGGATTTGGCTATCTCGTACACCTTTCTGTTTTCTCAATCCTTTACTAGCTGATGAAAAATTTGACTTTATGTCTAAAACATGTCTCCCTTTTCTCTTTGTATTTAGAAACTTTATTAACTCATCTCTATTGCTGTACCATTTAACCTTATCAGGAAGATTTTTGTCCTTCAGAATTTTACCCATTGCCTTATCAAACAAGGTCTGATTATTTGACTCTTCAATAATTCCTTTAAGGTTTTCGTGCACCTCGGGTGATAATAAAAGCATTTTGTTATGTGCATTATTTTTCTCCATGTTCACTGAATAGCAGATCCTATAGCACCCGAAAGAAGACTTCCTAACAGTACAGGAACAAATCCACCTTGTTGAATCAGGATTTTCCTCTGTCTCGGGACAGACCGTTTTGCCTCAGCAAACTTTCGCATATTGTTTTTATACCTGCAAAGTCTGCTAAATGCTTTACTGCATGGTGTATGGTTACCTTTCAAAGTGTTTAGTGTTATTTCGCAAATAGTTTTAATTACGTCAGCATCGGCATTCTTGAATATAGCGTTCCTCAGACATGATTTAGCGTTCTTTTGAACATATAGTACATGCCTGTTGGCCTTTAAACGTTTCATTTTCGATACCATTATTATTTTTCAGATTGCTTGACGAGCAATAACATATAAGAAATTTCTTAAATATATCGGTTCGAAACCTAAGAATATCGTTTATATCCTGGGTTAAATCTACTAGCAAATAACTGTGTGGTATCTGTATGATATCTTTATATATTTTCACAAGGTCGCTACTATTCTCTGGATAAATCTGTTCAGCTAAATGGTGAAATTGACTTCTGTCTCGTGGGTTTTTGAATACAACTAGATATTTACAATTAAGCGATATGTAGCGACAAAACTTCCTTTGATGAAATACATTCTCTGTTACTAAGATCACAGAGATTTGCGATAATGTGAGCCCTTAGTGAAAAGTTCACATACCTGCTTTGAAAATGCGTTTAACATCATATCATATGTTTGTGAACTCATCTGGGATATACTGCAAATATTCAATGTTCTTAAACGATACACGCGATGGCAGTGCTCCTTGTTCTGCATTACACCAAACTATCTTCTCAACTTGAGGCTGTATAAGCCACATATTATTCAAAAGATTTTCTATAAAGGTCGTTTTACCACATCCAGACGGTCCTGCGACCATCATTGTAAATGGATGATTAAATTTTAACATGGTGATACTACTTGTGATGTCTTTATCAGTAGATATTAATATATAATAGTAAAAGGCAATCGATATTTATACGTTCAGAAAAATGAGCAGAAGACAGATTATTAATGAGCTCCACAGGCCTGCTCGCAGAAACTTTAAACGCCGCCGTGGTAGTATAAGGGGATTGATGATCTATGGCAGGCTGATTTAGTTGACATGAACGCCTATACATCTGAAAACCAGGGATTCAGTTTCCTACTTACAGTAATTGATACTTTTTCCAAATACGCTTGGGCATTACCCGTTAAAAATAAAAGCGGCTGTGAAGTTACTAAAGTTATGCAAGTAATTTTAAATCAGAAACGTGTTCCTAGAAATTTACAGACAGACGACGGGAAAGAATTCTTCAATAAGATATTTATGCAGCTAATGAAAAAATATCAAAGAAATCACTACTCAACGTTTAGCTCTTTAAAAGCCTCAATTGTTGAACGATTCAATAGAACTCTCAAAAGTCTGATGTGGAAAGAATTCAGTATGAAGGGAAACTATAAATGGACCAATTTGTTACAAAAAATAGTACGGAAATATAATACAACCCAACATCGAACTATCAAGATGAGACCTGTAGACGTTTGTACTTCCAACGAGATAGATCTGATGTCCAGTGTGTACAAGATAGAGAGAGTCTGGTCTAAACTAAGATACAAAGTAGGAACTTTTGTTCGAATAAGCAAGCATAAACATGTCTTTGAGAAGGGTTATACTCCAAACTGGTCCACAGAGGTATTTAAAGAGCATGAGGTAAAAAACACAGAACCTCGAACTTACATTCTCGAGGAGTATCAAGGAAACATAATTCGAGGATGGTTTTACGAATTAGAGCTCTCGTCGGCTAAGTACCCCGACGTATACCTTGTTGAAAAGATTTTAAAAAGACGAGGGGATAAAGTTCTCATTAAATGGCTGGGCTTCCCACCTGTACACAACTCCTGGATTAATATAAAAGACGTTGTTTAACGCTATCCACCTCAGTCAAAATGTTGAACCTTAAAAGTGAATACGATCGTTTAAAAGCTTTCAACCATTTAAATAGTGACGAACGGAAGGCTCACAAGTTAGCAAAAAGCGGTTTTTTCTGTACTAATCTGAAAGACTATGTTAAGTGTTACTTTTGTTCATTGGAAATAAGCGCCCTCAACACGCCTAGAGATGTGGAAGCGGAGCATCTACGGCTTTCCCAGACCTGTCTTTTCGCTAATGGACCACATGTTTGCGGTCCGCATGAGCGCATTCCTGTACAAATGGCAAAATCCAGATCAGCAAAATACTCATTCAGTGCGGTGAAAATTTTACTAACAGCTGCGATCGTGTTTGGATTTTCCTCACAGATCTACAAGGCTTATGATACCTTCAAAAAACAGACGACCACATGCACTATGCATTAGTCCACTTGGCAATGGAATACCGTTATTTCACAAGTAGAAATAATTTTGTTTTACAATAATTTTGTTTTAGAAATATGATAATAAAGATTTTAAACCAAATATGTGAACTTGTTTTATTGATTCAAAAATACTAACAGGTCGAGATAAATGTTCATTGACAGAGTATTTTAACACGAGGGATAAAGTCCCATTGACAACACTACTTCCACTAGATCCAACCCGTTATACCATCCACATGCCCTGCGCAAGTAAAAGCGAGATAACAATATACTGTCTAACCGTTCTACTATCCGCATGCCTCGCGAAAGTAAAAGGGAGACGACAATGTAGTGTTTCTTCCATCGACTCAACCCCCTCACAATCTTCCACGCAAAATTAACCTACCCGGCAACACCACAGCATCTAATGCCCATTACCCAGCCAATCAGCAGCGGGCAGCCATCACTGCAGCAACACCTCGCACCCAACCAACCAGCGCCAACCGACCATTGCCATCACGATAGAAAACCTGTCTTATCCACATCCCTCTTTCAAACCATTTTCTTTATGCAATGATCCTTAAGGGGGCCACTACCATGCAAAATTCTTTTGAAAAGTATTTCACCATAAAAAACCAAATTAAAAGGTTTACCATCAGAGTATAAATTCTACAAGACACCACTCTCACAATGCAGCACCACCCTTACATAAAATCATCAATTACAAAAAAAAAGTCAAGCGACGACGGCTTTACGGTTTCTTACCAGGGCAGAGGCAAATCGTTAGACGCTGCCTCACCTCTGCCCTGGGAGCAGCGTGACCGTAGCGGCTCGCAGATGTTGAATGCTCCTTTATATAATTTCTAAAACACGACATGCCTACGAATTATATTGAGCGCAAATCCGCCTTATTGACCAAAGCTGGCGAGGGCTGAAATATTCGTTTTGAGAATGAAGGGGGTCCTAAGTCCGCATCAACTTAATGCAGGACCGGACCAATTGAGGAGCAACTTACTCCTTCTTTTCTGGTCCACGGACCCCTCGCTAGGGCTTGCACCCAAACTTTTTTAAAAAAAAGTCAAGCGACGACGGCTTTACGGTTTCTTATCAGGGCAGAGGTAGATCGTCAGACGCTGCCTCACCTCTGCCCTGGGAGCAGCGTGACCGTATTATATTATATTGAGCGCAAATCCGCCTTATTGACCAAAGCTGGCCAGGGCTGAAATATTCGTTTTGAGAATCAACATCTGCGAGCCGCTACGGTCACGCTGCTCCCAGGGCAGAGGTGAGGCAGCGTCTGACGATTTGCCCCTGCCCTGGTAAGAAACCGTAAAGCCGTCGTCGCTTGACTTTTTTTTTAAAAAGTTTGGGTGCAAGCCCTAGCGAGGGGTCCGTGGACCAGAAAAGAAGGAGTAAGTTGCTCCTCAATTGGTCCGGTCCTGCATTAAGTTGATGCAGTTTAGTTTAGAAATACAATTACGATATCCCCCAGTCCTTTCAAGAGTTCCGGTGCTAATTACATTTCCGGAGACAAAGAGTGTGATGTCTTTATCAGTAGATATTAATATATAATAGTAAAAGGCAATCGATATTTATACGTTCAGAAAAATGAGCAGAAGACAGATTATTAATGAGCTCCACAGGCCTGCTCGCAGAAACTTTAAACGCCGCCGTGGTAGTATAAGGGGATTGATGATCTATGGCAGGCTGATTTAGTTGACATGAACGCCTATACATCTGAAAACCAGGGATTCAGTTTCCTACTTACAGTAATTGATACTTTTTCCAAATACGCTTGGGCATTACCCGTTAAAAATAAAAGCGGCTGTGAAGTTACTAAAGTTATGCAAGTAATTTTAAATCAGAAACGTGTTCCTAGAAATTTACAGACAGACGACGGGAAAGAATTCTTCAATAAGATATTTATGCAGCTAATGAAAAAATATCAAAGAAATCACTACTCAACGTTTAGCTCTTTAAAAGCCTCAATTGTTGAACGATTCAATAGAACTCTCAAAAGTCTGATGTGGAAAGAATTCAGTATGAAGGGAAACTATAAATGGACCAATTTGTTACAAAAAATAGTACGGAAATATAATACAACCCAACATCGAACTATCAAGATGAGACCTGTAGACGTTTGTACTTCCAACGAGATAGATCTGATGTCCAGTGTGTACAAGATAGAGAGAGTCTGGTCTAAACTAAGATACAAAGTAGGAACTTTTGTTCGAATAAGCAAGCATAAACATGTCTTTGAGAAGGGTTATACTCCAAACTGGTCCACAGAGGTATTTAAAGAGCATGAGGTAAAAAACACAGAACCTCGAACTTACATTCTCGAGGAGTATCAAGGAAACATAATTCGAGGATGGTTTTACGAATTAGAGCTCTCGTCGGCTAAGTACCCCGACGTATACCTTGTTGAAAAGATTTTAAAAAGACGAGGGGATAAAGTTCTCATTAAATGGCTGGGCTTCCCACCTGTACACAACTCCTGGATTAATATAAAAGACGTTGTTTAACGCTATCCACCTCAGTCAAAATGTTGAACCTTAAAAGTGAATACGATCGTTTAAAAGCTTTCAACCATTTAAATAGTGACGAACGGAAGGCTCACAAGTTAGCAAAAAGCGGTTTTTTCTGTACTAATCTGAAAGACTATGTTAAGTGTTACTTTTGTTCATTGGAAATAAGCGCCCTCAACACGCCTAGAGATGTGGAAGCGGAGCATCTACGGCTTTCCCAGACCTGTCTTTTCGCTAATGGACCACATGTTTGCGGTCCGCATGAGCGCATTCCTGTACAAATGGCAAAATCCAGATCAGCAAAATACTCATTCAGTGCGGTGAAAATTTTACTAACAGCTGCGATCGTGTTTGGATTTTCCTCACAGATCTACAAGGCTTATGATACCTTCAAAAAACAGACGACCACATGCACTATGCATTAGTCCACTTGGCAATGGAATACCGTTATTTCACAAGTAGAAATAATTTTGTTTTACAATAATTTTGTTTTAGAAATATGATAATAAAGATTTTAAACCAAATATGTGAACTTGTTTTATTGATTCAAAAATACTAACAGGTCGAGATAAATGTTCATTGACAGAGTATTTTAACACGAGGGATAAAGTCCCATTGACAACACTACTTCCACTAGATCCAACCCGTTATACCATCCACATGCCCTGCGCAAGTAAAAGCGAGATAACAATATACTGTCTAACCGTTCTACTATCCGCATGCCTCGCGAAAGTAAAAGCGAGACGACAATGTAGTGTTTCTTCCATCGACTCAACCCCCTCACAATCTTCCACGCAAAATTAACCTACCCGGCAACACCACAGCATCTAATGCCCATTACCCAGCCAATCAGCAGCGGGCAGCCATCACTGCAGCAACACCTCGCACCCAACCAACCAGCGCCAACCGACCATTGCCATCACGATAGAAAACCTGTCTTATCCACATCCCTCTTTCAAACCATTTTCTTTATGCAATGATCCTTAAGGGGGCCACTACCATGCAAAATTCTTTTGAAAAGTATTTCACCATAAAAAACCAAATTAAAAGGTTTACCATCAGAGTATAAATTCTACAAGACACCACTCTCACAATGCAGCACCACCCTTACATAAAATCATCAATTACAAAAAAAAAGTCAAGCGACGACGGCTTTACGGTTTCTTACCAGGGCAGAGGCAAATCGTTAGACGCTGCCTCACCTCTGCCCTGGGAGCAGCGTGACCGTAGCGGCTCGCAGATGTTGAATGCTCCTTTATATAATTTCTAAAACACGACATGCCTACGAATTATATTGAGCGCAAATCCGCCTTATTGACCAAAGCTGGCGAGGGCTGAAATATTCGTTTTGAGAATGAAGGGGGTCCTAAGTCCGCATCAACTTAATGCAGGACCGGACCAATTGAGGAGCAACTTACTCCTTCTTTTCTGGTCCACGGACCCCTCGCTAGGGCTTGCACCCGAACTTTTTTAAAAAAAAGTCAAGCGACGACGGCTTTACGGTTTCTTATCAGGGCAGAGGTAGATCGTCAGACGCTGCCTCACCTCTGCCCTGGGAGCAGCGTGACCGTATTATATTATATTGAGCGCAAATCCGCCTTATTGACCAAAGCTGGCCAGGGCTGAAATATTCGTTTTGAGAATCAACATCTGCGAGCCGCTACGGTCACGCTGCTCCCAGGGCAGAGGTGAGGCAGCGTCTGACGATTTGCCCCTGCCCTGGTAAGAAACCGTAAAGCCGTCGTCGCTTGACTTTTTTTTTAAAAAGTTTGGGTGCAAGCCCTAGCGAGGGGTCCGTGGACCAGAAAAGAAGGAGTAAGTTGCTCCTCAATTGGTCCGGTCCTGCATTAAGTTGATGCGGACTTAGGACCCCCTTCATTCTCAAAACGAATCAATTACAAATTCTAGAAAAAACCACACCCCAACAAGCGACTCTTTAAGGGCCCTCCGCAGCTCAAAAACACTCTTTTCAAACATATCCTACAAAGCTCATACCAAAATATTCTCCATATCCAACCAAATCGGAACCACAACACAAGAAATCAACCTTCAAAAAATCCAACCTTCACGCTGCAAAACCACCCTTATGACCAATCACACCAGACGCCCCGCCCCACAAACAACCGGTTCCCCATACAAATCCTACGTGATTGGACATTTTAGGGCGGGGCCTAACTACGCATCTTATCCGTATCGCACCTACTGAAATCACAAGGCCTGATTGGTCTATTACTGCCAAGTTTCCCCAAAACTCCTAAAAAGTTTGCCACGGAGATCTTCCTGGGAGTCTAGCATGAAAATCTCCGAAGAGATTCATCATGAAAATCTTCTCAAGAGTTTACCATGGAAATCCCCTTATGAGTTTAGCATCATGTTCCCTATGGTCAGGAAATAATATTATCTTAACATCCCCGAAACTCCTTAAAAGTTTGTCATGGATATCTCCTTGGTGGTCTAACATGCAAATCTCCATAAAGATTCATCATGAAAATCTCCTTAAAGGTCTACCATGGAAATCCCGAAAGAATTTAGCATTAAGTTTCCTATGGTCGCGTTATCCAGATTTAATTACCCGTGTTTCCCACATTAAAATTTTTAAGGCAGGCAATTTGCCTGCAATCAAATTTCCCACAAGATTAATTAATAAAAAGTCAAGCGACGACGGCTTTACGGTTTCTTACCAGGGCAGAGGCAAATCGTCAGATGCTGCCTCACCTCTGCCCTGGGAGCAGCGTGACCGTAGCGGCTCGCACATGTTGAATGCTCCTTTTAAACGTAGAGGTATATCATGAAAATCTCCTTAAAAGTTTACCATCGAAATCCCCTTGAGTGCAGCATTATGTTCCTTATGGCCAGAACATTATATTGTCCTCACATCCCATTTCCCAGGTATAAACCGAGTATTAAAAACCTCGCGGATACAGACACTAGCCCGGATCCTTCCCTATAAGTTAACCTATCCCCTAACCCGTCGCCGGTGACGGTAATGACCTGGCAATATCCATATCGCGGAGGCATAATAACATCCCTGTAGTTTAGAAATACAATTACGATATCCCCCAGTCCTTTCAAGAGTTCCGGTGCTAATTACATTTCCGGAGACAAAGAGGTTGCATGATTAAAACATCTAACCTCCCAGCCTCAAGGCAAGATATTGCAATTACACGGAACATCGTTTGTTAATAATACGCTTGGAGTTTTAGCTTCGGATAATTATAATATCCACAACCCTTTTTATGTGCTGATGCCCTTTTGCGCGCGTCGGACGTTTGAAATGTTCCCCTATGTTGCACTATGTGTTTTCGTTGTGCGCAAGGTTCATTACACCTGAAGCCTTTTTGGCTTTCAGCTGGCAGAGCTTCTGTCCGACAAGGTCTTCCGGGTGCACTGGCCATGCTCCAAGTTCAGCCATACTTGAATTCACCAGCCTCTGCCTTTACACATCATGAACCGGACATTCATATGGCACGTGGTGTGCCGTGTCCTCTGCTCCGCAGTCACAACTTCGACTTGAAGTCACCATGTGCTGTTAAAAATTGGATTGTGTAATGATTGTTCACCATCCAATCCATTTTCAGCCTCCTTGCAATATTTGGGAAGAACAATCTTGTAGTTTGCCCCTTGTAGCTGTTGTCCCATTCACTTTGCCATTGTTTTACCATTGCTGCCCTCAGCTTGGGTTTCATGCTAATGGAGCGGTCTCCATTGAATATCTCGCCATCCACCAAGAAGCTGATCCCCTTCCTCGGCATATACAAATAATGCCTCTCCATTACTGCCAGCCTTATCGGCAGTTGCCCCGCTAAAACGCAAAGCGCGTCAGTCGAGGTAGGTCCCGTAACTGCGAGAAGCGCCATTCGTTGTGCTGACCTAATGGGCCCTATATATGCTTCGCTCGTATGCCGTGCCCATCCTATTGCCCCATAGGTTAAGTTCGACAGCGATAGCCCTTTATATAGGATAGTTTTTGCCCGATTTCCTAGTCCCCACTCAGAATTTGCAAGGCCGGCAAGCTGGCTAAATGTCTTTTATGCCTTGCTGGCGGTTTCAGCCAAATGTCGCTTGTACCTCTTACATCCACTGATCCAGAAGCCCAGGTATTTGAATAGTGCTGCCCTGCACTTTCAGCTGTGGCCTTCTGGACAATTTCCCTTTCAGGAGGATTGCCTGCGTTTTCCTCACTGATAGTGCAAGTTTCACATCACTGCACCACGAGGTAGTATCGTCAATGACTTTTCGGGTGGAGTCTTCAATTTCGCTTCGACTTCTGCCTTCAATGAGGATGAGAATGTCATCTGCGTAAGCAACCGGGGTGATTTGTTCCTATATACTAAACGGCTTGATGACTAGTTGGTCAAAGACAAGATTCCACAAACTTGGCCCGAGTATGGAACCCTGCAATTTGGCAGCCGCCGGGAGCAAGTATATTGGCCGGTACAACTTCACCTCTGCCCTGGCCTTTCCCTCCCCTTTATAGATCCCCCGAATCGATCCCACCTTCCATATCGCAGGCAAGACTTTCTCCTGCAGACACTGGTTATATATTCTCAGCATCTGGTGCGGAATCGCTTCGACCGCCCTTTTAGGGATTTCCATCTCGATTTGGTCAGCCCCTGGCGCTTTGCCGTTCCGAAATCGGTTGGCTGCAGCTTCCAAATCTGGAATTTCGAACGGCCTTTCAGCTTCCGCTTTATCTCCACCGCGATCTTTTATCTCGGTCCTGATTGAGTTCCTAAGAACACGTTGGTTCGCCGTGTCCTCTTGTGGATTGTCATCAGGGGAGAAGCTGCCAGCATGGCTTTCGCTGTATCCCTCCAGTTTTGTGTCGTTCCCTCCCCAGATTTGATGGATGTAAGCGGTTCCTCCCTCCGCAGCCTTCCCAGAGCAGATTTGTATGGAATCCCTCACGGGTTTGCATTTCCTACTTCAGTAACGAACTTCCTCCAGCTTTCCAGTCTGGATTTCCTCAGTTCGTGTTTGTAGGCTTTACGGCGGAGCCTGAAATCCCTCAGACTGTCATCCCAGTTCACCGTATTTCTTGCCTTCTGAAGTTTTCTTCTGGCCTTGTTGAATTCTTCCTTCAACTTTGAAATTCCCTCATTCCAGCCTGGTATTTTGCCATTTCTCATTTGTTTCCGAGGGATGGCTTTTTCACTTGCATTTATTATGCGCAATTGCATAATTTCAGCCTGCGCTTCTGCTTCCGCTGCAACGTTTTCATTGCAAGCGCAATTCTCTATACTCCTCAGTTCGCGCTTGAACTTTTCCCACTTAGCCTTTTTGGTATTGAACCGAGGCTTCCTGTAGGGGTATGCAGGTTGAGTTACATTGCAGCGTAGAGTGATTTCAATCGCTCTATCGTCGCTGGATGTCAGGCTTTTTACCACCCTCCAATTTTTCACCAGCTTGGCAGCAAAACCTGGTGTGGCCAGCGTTATGTCGATATCAGATTCATTCCCCGGTATGTTCCCCTTGTAGTTTGGAAGCGCACTTGGTTTATCGAGAACAACTAAGCCTCTGTTCACAATAACTCCTTCCATTTTCCTCCCTCTAGCCATTCTTCGGTCGTTCCGTGTTCTCCTGGCGCAAATCGGATGCCACATGGGTGAGCTGGCATTGGTATCGATTGTTGTTTAGGATCTGCGGGATCCTAAGTTCCCATCCACTTGATGGTGGACCGGACTAAATGAGGAGCAACTTACTCCCTCGTTTTTTAGTCCATGGATCCCTAGTATTGGAGCGTGGCACCCCAAGCATTAAGAATTGAAAAAATCAAAAATTTTGACTGACGGTTTCGTCCAGGGCAGAGGCAACTCATCAGACGCTGCCTCACCTCTGCCCTGGGAGCAGCGTGACCGAAAGTGCCAACAGGTGGAAGAACGCTCCCTTTTATCATCGCAGAAGCACGACAAGGTTGCGAATTATATTGGACTTAAAACCCCAGTCGTTGTAGTCTAAGCTAGACTAGAGCTAGGTTGTTGTTTAGGATCTGCGGGATCCTAAGTCCCCATCCACTTTATGGTGGACCGGACTAAATGAGGAGCAACTTACTCCCTCGTTTTTTAGTCCATGGATCCCTAGTATTGGAGCGTGGCACCCCAAGCATTAAGAATTGAAAAAATCAAAAATTTTGACTGACGGTTTCGTCCAGGGCAGAGGCAACTCATCAGACGCTGCCTCACCTCTGCCCTGGGAGCAGCGTGACCGAAAGTGCCAACAGGTGGAAGAACGCTCCCTTTTATCATCGCAAAAACACGACAAGGTTGCGAATTATATTGGACTTAAAACCCCAGTCGTTGTAGTCAAAGCTAGACTAGAGCTAGGTTGTTGTTTAGGATCTGCGGGATCCTAAGTCCCCATCCACTTGATGGTGGACCGGACTAAATGAGGAGCAACTTACTCCCTCGTTTTTTAGTCCATGGATCCCTAGTATTGGAGCGTGGCACCCCAAGCATTAAGAATTGAAAAAATCAAAAACGAAAAATTGAAAACGAAAAACGACGAAACCGTCAGTCAAAATTTTTGATTTTTCAATTCTTAATAGGGAGTAAGTTGCTCCTCGTTTAGTCCGGTCCACCATCAAGTGGATGGGGACTTAGGATCCCGCAGATCCTAAACAACAACCTAGCTCTAGTCTAGCTTAGACTACAACGACTGGGGTTTTAAGTCCAATATAATTCGCAACCTTGTCGTGTTTTTGCGATGATAAAAGGGAGCGTTCTTCCACCTGTTGGCACTTTCGGTCACGCTGCTCCCAGGGCAGAGGTGAGGCAGCGTCTGATGAGTTGCCTCTACCCTGGACGAAACCGTCAGTCAAAATTTTCGATTTTTTCAATTCTTAATGCTTGGGGTGCCACGCTCCAATACTAGGGATCCATGGACTAAAAAACGAGGGAGTAAGTTGCTCCTCATTTAGTCCGGTCCACCATCAAGTGGATGGGGACTTAGGATCCCGCAGATCCTAAACAACAACCTAGCTCTAGTCTAGCTTAGACTACAAGGACCGGGGTTTGAAGTCCAATATAATTAATAATAATTATAACCTTGTCGTGTTTTTGCGATGATAAAAGGGAGCGTTCTTCCACCTGTTGGCACTTTCGGTCACGCTGCTCTCAGGGCAGAGGTGAGGCAGCGTCTGATGAGTTGCCTCTGCTCTGGACGAAACCGTCAGTCAAAATTTTTGATTTTCCCAATTGGTATCGATGCCGATAATAGCGGGCCTGTCGCCAATTGCGTTCAATGCTTTCTCCAGCTTTTTAATACCTTCTGATATACTGCAAGCGTATTGAAAATACAAACTTATCAGGTATATACTCCCGAATTCCCCAGTCGCTTGCGCCACCACGCAGTGCGAGTCGCTTATGTGACTCAATTTGAGGGCTGTAATGCAATCTTTTTTGTACAGAATCGCAGCCCTGGGCCTGCTTTCGTTGTCTTCAATAGCAACGACTGCTGTGGTGCTACCTAGGCAGCAAACTTTCCCCCATATTCATACGGCTCTTGCGCCAGTATGTTATCAATTTGGTTCCCTCGTATAAGATTTGCCACCTTGTTCGACACAGTCCTCGACTTTGCATATTGAGTTGGTGGATTCTCAACATTTGTAGTTTGTTCGTGAAATCCTCCATTCCATCGACGCTTTGTGTTGTGGACAGTCCCCGCTGTTTGCCGCATGTGCGGTGTTTGCCCTATTGGTCCGTTTGCAGTTAGTACAGCTTGCTGCCTTATTCTTATTCCGGCATTCTTTGTAGCTGTGCCCCTCTTGCCCACAATGAGGACATGCCTCCTTTTCCCCACAATTCTTTGCTGAATGCCCATACTTTTGGCATTTCTAACACCTTGATGTGTCTAGATAGTCCTCGACTTTATGAGAGGTCCAGCCAAGATAAACCCTTCCTTTCTCCAAGAGTGCCCTCCTTGCTTCGGGGCAAGCCTCTAGCACCCAGTGTACATTGTTGGAATCAAATCTCCCTGTTTTGTTGGCCCTCTGAGAAGTTTTGCTCAAGGAGAGCCTCTTGCCCCTCGCTGTGCGTCATCTCCCTAGGAATGTGCCGTATTATCATTTTGGGATTCGTTCCCTGGTCTTTTCACGGCTCTCAGACCTGCCTTTTCAAGTTCCTTATTATTTAAGATAGCCTTCAAATCGCCTTCACTGGCAGCTTCAATTATTACCCCATTTGAGCCCGAGTTCCTCACATTTTTAACGTTAATTTTTGCCCTTGTAGGGTTAACGGCCTTGAACAACGCCTTTTTGGCGATTACATCCTTGCTGGCTGCCGTGATTCGCACGGCATACAACTTCTGAGAGGATTGTCGCTGTGACGATCTTGCTAACTTTGTGCCGCTCGTCCAGGCACACTTCCCTAATATTTTTCACCGCGTCAAACACAATTTCAGCGGCATCCCCCTTCTCCCCCTTATTCTTTCCCCCAACATTTTCCTTTCCCTCCTCCGATTTTTTCTCCCTCTGGACCTTTTCCGGCGTTTGCACCTTTACTGGCCCTTATGCGGCCCCTTTTCTGACTCGCTCTGGCTTTCAGTAAACATATCGATAATTCGTCGCGCCGGTGTAGCGCTATGCCCTCTTCCCCCCAGACCCAGCCTTGCTAAGAAGGCATCATCCAAATCGTCGGAGTCCGCCTTCATGTCGACCACCGTTGGAGACGGAGGTGACACCCTTTCTTTCTTCGCGGTGCCCTCCTCGGCATGCTCCCGCATCGCTTCCGCTATGGTCTTCGCCTTCGGCCTAACCCTTTTTTTCGCTTTTATCTTCCATTTCTAATGACGCATACTGTCAGTCTTCCTTTCCAATTTTAATCCCCTTAAATCTCCTGAAAATAGTATTAAGTCGAAAAAGCAACGCCAAAAATGTTTCCCCTGTTCCCCGAAATCCTATATTCAAAAATAAAATAAAGTAATCTGAGGTACGATCCTTGAACCTATTCCCCGCAATCCTATAATCAATGAAAATCAAATAAATAATCTGAAGTATGATCGTAGAACCTATTCCCCGTAATCGTATAATCAATAAAATCAATTAAATAATCTGAAGTTTGATCGTAGAACCTACTACCCGCAATCCAATAATCAATAAAAATTTAAATAAAGTGGTGCATACAGCACTTACCTTACACTCCCTTACCCCGTGGTACTTGAATTGGCGGTTTTCCTTTGATATCCAAATGCACCTTCCGGAAAACTACACAAACAGGAAGAGACTCGGGCGTCAGTTGAGTCACAGTCCATAAATTCACTAGGCACCGCTGGCGCACTGTACCCCACAATATTCACTTCTACAGTCCCACAATCAGCACAGGATCTTGAAATTCACTAAATGGCACTGCCAATAAAATTCACTAAGCACCGCTGGCGCACTGTACACCGCAATATTCACTTCTGCAGTTCCACAATCAGCAAAAATGCCGCTTGAAATTCACTAAATGGCTCCACCACGAGTCACAAGTTTCGCCAAAAAGCACAGGAAGTCGACACGTCACTTGGATCAACTTTCCCGATGCCTCACGATACACACCTCTTACTAAAGGGACTATCACAAGCCACTAGTTTTCACAAAAGACACGGGAGCTCAAAATGTTGCTTTTGTAGACTTTGCAAAGCCTCGCGCCATACGCAACTATCAAATTTTACTCAACCGCACTATCAAAAATCACAAGTATCTAATTTCACGTTCCAATCTACTAAACTTTCCCACGCAAAATCAAATCTACGCAACGAGATTGTTTCCGATGCGTATAGCTAATCCGCCGTTTAATTTCAAACTAGTAGATAGGGACAGAAGGAATTTCGTCAATCCATTCATGCGTGTCACTAATTAGATGACGAGGCATTTGGCTATTGAAAACTCTTTATTAATGATATATTTTGATGAGATTCAAATGTACAAGAAGAATTTAAATGTTCATTTCATTTTCTCAAAGAGTCAGTGTCGGCTGAGATGATGACCAGCCGTAGTCCACAAATCTGATGTTTTCACCGCCAGACCAGCCTCATAAAGCTTCGGTGGCACTCGACGCCCCCCTTGAGGACGCCTTGTAAGATGTTCTGTATATTTCCTTCCGGAAGATTGATGGCATCCTTCATAAATTTGTTCAGGTGGCACCAAGCACCCCGAGCTCCAACAATCAAGGGCAAGACTCTGATGTTTTTGTTTGGATTTCGAGTCCTGACAACCTCGATGAATTTAGGTGTGGAGTATTTCGTAAGCTTATTCTGGTATGCTATTTGGAGTGGGGTCGGTCCTTTCCAATGCACTCCAATATCGGAAATGATGATCTCCTTGTCACGCTGCAGCAATAGGTCCGGCTTGTAAAGGGTGCCGCTTGCGGCACATATATGTGGCTCCTCTTTTACTTGCCAGCCGCTCTTCGTGGCTGCCACCGCCACTTTGTTAGCGACATAGTTCTGTCGGGCAATTCTCTGCCAGTGAGTTGCTGGACAGTTCTGCAGGATGTGGCATACCGTCTCGTTCTTGTAGCAACCGGCGGGGCATTTCCGGAGGTGCGCCGGGTTAGTAGGTACGCTCCTACATGGCAGAAGGTTGAGCCGTAGGTGAATTGCCCTGATGTAGTCGCTGGACGACCAGTGATCCAGGGGATAGTCTATCCAGGTGCTGGAACGCCCGCAGTTTCCTACCGCATGCCTGAAAAGTATTTTTCCAGCTCTTCATCCTGCCATCTCTTTAGCTCTCGTCCAGATGGCAAGTTCATTCTTTGCCATTTGTTGTGCCAACCACGGTCGCAAGTCGCCAGCTCGTGGAGCTTTGGTGGGAGAAGTTGTATTTTTTCCGAGTTTGCTGACAGGATCTCTGGAATCTTAGTAGCGAACTGGAGTAGTCCCAGCCCACCACGCCTGGTGGATGCAGCTACGATCTAATTTGCTGACTTCCCTTACCTACATTATTCTATCGACTAGAGACTCTTCACCTTGGAGACCAGCTGCGGATATCGGTACGGCCTGTTGAGAAATTTGCGTGACCCGACCATAAATTTTCAAGGATCAAGGAGAAAATATCGACACAGCAGTAAATGCCATGCTCTTCTAGTCCATCTACCATATCTCTCTTCGAAAGACTTCCATGGTAGTACGACTATAAAACAGAAAAGAAAACTCTTTCGATATCTCTCGACGGCTTCTTTATGGTTGTTTCTGTTGCGTATACGTAAACGTATACCCAACAGGTTACAGAATTGGAACCGTATTCCCTTTCGAACAGAAAAGAAAACTCTTTCGATATCTCTCGACGGCTTCTTTATGGTTGTTTCTGTTGCAAGGATGAGCATTAAAGCTCATTTATAATAACAAACGTATCCCCAACACGTTACAGAATTGGAACCGTATTCCCTTTCGTTCAATAAAATGTAAAGTCTAAATTACTTTTTATAAATAAAGAATTATCGTGAACTTTAACATTTTTCGACTTTCGCCTTGAACTTAGGACCGACTAACTCGTGATCAACCACTGTTCACACGAAACCCTTCTCAACTTCAGTCCTCCAAGGTCTCATTTGATTATTTGCTACTACCACCAAGGTCTGTGCCAATGGCGGCTCCATGCAGGCTTACGCCAAACACTTCTATGCACACCATTGCACCCTCCTACTCACTAAAGCTTCAGAATTTATTGTACAAGTATAATAAATCATATGCAGTAGTGGTAATGTATAGGTATACAACTTGAGCGCCATCCATTTTAAGGGCTAGTTGCTTCGGCAGGTGAGTTGTTACACACTCCTTAGCGAATTACGACTTCCGTGTCCACCGTCCTGCTGTTTTAAGCAAGCAACGCCTTTCATGGTATCAGTATAAGTTGTTAATTTGGGTACCGTAACATTACGTTTGGATTTAATATAAATACTACATAAAGGGTAAACATTATCCTACGGACCTTATGATAAAAATTATATACATAATATGCTTATTAACAGATAACAATGTCTTTATGATGAAAAAATTGCACACTATTCACACATTATATAAAAGATAATATGCTATTAATGATGAATTTTTCATATAAGATATTCAGGTTCATCGAGCTTAACCCCTAAGCAGTTTCACGTACTTTTTAACTCTCTATTCAGAGTTCTTTTCAACTTTCCCTCACGGTACTTGTTTGCTATCGGTCTCATGGTTATATTTAGTTTTAGATGGAGTTTACCACCATATTAGTGCTGCACTATCAAGCAACACGACTCTCAGTAAATATCTTCTAGTAATCATTAATATCGCTACGGGCCTGGCACCCTCTATGGGTAAATGGCCTCATTCAAGAAGGACATGGATTATTAATTTGTCATACTATTATCGATAATAGATATTCCATACACTGCATCGTATATTTGTTAAATTAACAAAATACCTTAGTGCTGAACTTTTTTCTTTTCGCTCGCCGCTACTAAGAAAATCCTGGTTAGTTTCTTTTCCTCACCTCATTAATATGCTTAAATTCAGGGGGTAGTCTCATATGAGTTGAGGTTATTTTAAAATATTTACTTTAAATATACATAATAATTCAATTATGTAATATTTAAATTTTAGACAAATATGAGTCAAAACAATTCAATTATTTATCTTGTATTTTTATACACATACTGTTGGAAAAAAATGTTTTGCCTTTATGATTGAATCAATTATAACGAATCATTATGTCTTATAATGTTTTTTTTTCCAAATCTTGGTTCTTAATATTATAGAAAATATATAAGAATATTTTCTAAAATACAACATGTGCACCAAACACATACATTACATACAAGTCAAGAGCAACCAGATTTCTTTAATTTTAGAGATATTCTAACAACCCTTAACCATATGTAGTCCATGCAGCATATATTAGATATATGTATAGCATGGACTGCAATATGCATTCAAAATGTCGACGTTCATGTGTCCTGCAGTTCACACGATGACGCGCAGTTTGCTGCGTTCTTCATCGTCCCATGAGCCAAGTGATCCTCCGCTTAGGGTAATTTTTTTTTTGCTTTTATTTAAGTTTATCACTATATTAATATAAATAATATTACCAATGGCAATATTATAATATAATATTAGAATTTTATAGATACCAATAATATGTTACGAATGTCTTGCCTTCTTATAAATGAAGGCATTAACTTGTCATATATTATCATAGCGGCAATGAGATAGTATATTGTGATGTACTAAATCATACCATAATATATTTAAAGTATAACAATATTGATATCTTTAAGTACCTTGGGACACTCTTCTTTCATCGTCATCGACATCTTCTCTTTCCTTTCTATTTGATTTTTCAATATATAATGAAATACAATAAAATTCAATGATGATGCTTATTCACATACATTATTTTCTATTTCAATTGATTGATTGCCCAGCTTTCAAACTTTTGCCCATTTTAATATGTGCCCGGATATTATAGATAGAATTTGCCCATTTATTGCCCTTTCTTTTAGTTTCTAATGTAATGTAAAAAGTTCACCATATGAAAAGTATTGAATTTTTCTCATATATTTGATTTCTTTTGCGGTTTCACTTTTTCCTTCTTTTCATTTCTTCTTTCCTTCCTTCCTTTCTTTCTTTCTTCTTTCTTTCTTTCCTCGTTTCCTTCCTTTCTTCTCATTCTCATCTCTTTGATTCAGGTATAGTTCATTTATATATTGTCTTTCAGGTATTTGTCTTTTTGTGTGGTTTCGCCTTTTCTTATATTTTCTATTCAATATTATAAAAATATTGAATTTTATTTGGGGTGGTTTCATTTTTATTATTGAATGTATTACAATTATATGCAAGCATATAATGATACAGACAATCCATTGTTATTATTTAATAAGTTGATAAAATTCATTGTTAAATATTGAATTTATATTTTCTTCAGGTTCATGTGAACAGTTTCAGTTCACAATCCCAAGCATGAAAGTGATTCAGCGGTTTACCCGGACCTCTCGGTCTAGGAAATACACGTTGATACTTTCATTGTAACGCGCGTGCAGCCCAGGACATCTAAGGGCATCACAGACCTGTTATTGCTCAATCTCGTTATTGCCAGACGCAATTTGTCCATTTAAGAAGCTAGTGTCCATATTAATGGGACAAACAAATAGGTACGGCTTAACTTACATAAACATATTCAGATACCAAATACATCGCTGCACCGGATAAATGAAGGCTATGTAAAGTTTCAAACACCATAATCATAAGCATCTATTTAATATATTTGAGTCTCATTCGTTATCGGAATTAACCAGACAAATCACTCCACGAACTAGGAATGGCTATGCACCACCACCCACAGATTCGAGAAAGAGCTATCAATTGGTCTTACTCATTTATACCAATACCAATGCCCCCAACTGCTTCTATTAATCATTCCCTCTTGATCTAAAAACCAATGAAAGTAGAACAGAGGTCTTATTCCATTATTCCATGCACAAAATATTCAGGCATTTGGAGCCTGCTTTAAGCACTCTAATTTGTTCAAAGTAATTGTATCGACCCACAACAACACTCGGTTAAGAGCACTGAAGCAGGTTTAAATAGGAGTTAAATACATGAAAATCCGAAGAAATATCATATATTAAAAACTCCACCGACAATACGCTTCCATACAATGGTAACGTACAGACCAAATAATGGTGTACTACCCGTATGAAGCACAAATTCAACTACGAACGTTTTAACCGCAACAACTTTAATATACGCTATTGGAGCTGGAATTACCGCGGCGGCTGGCACCAGACTTGCCCTCCAATAGGTCCTCGTTAAAGGATTTAAAGTGTACTCATTCCAATTACAAGGCCTCGGATATGAGTCCTGTATTGTTATTTTTCGTCACTACCTCCCCGTACTGGGAGTGGGTACTTTACGCGCCTGCTGCCTTCCTTAGATGTGGTAGCCGTTTCTCAGGCTCCCTCTCCGGAATCGAACCCTGATTCCCCGTTACCCGTTGCAACCATGGTAGTCCAAGATACTACCATCAATAGTTGATAGGGCAGACATTTGAAAGATTTGTCGTCGGTACGAGACCATACGATCTGCAAATTATCCAGAGTTCAACCAATATAACGATCCCGAAAGATCGCTTGGTTTTAGCCTAATAAAAGCACACGTTCCATAAGGTCCGTGTTTATATTGCATGTATTAGCTCTAGAGTTACTACAGTTATCCAAGTAACTGTTAATGATCTAAGGAACCATAACTGATATAATGAGCCTTTTGCGGTTTCACTTTTAATTTGTGTGTACTTAGACATGCATGGCTTAATCTTTGAGACAAGCATATAACTACTGGCAGGATCAACCAGAATAATGTATTATTATATATATCCACTATATATATAACATCTATTAATAACAAAATAAAATTTTGTTATTTTCGTTTACTTATATGTTCATGTACATTGTATAATACATGTTACATGAAATTTTAAATTTCATTAACTTTATATCGGATTATACATATCAAACATATTACTATGTATGATATTATTATCATTTGATTATATTATCGAAATGATTTCATATATTTTGAAAGAATTTGCATTTGTTTGTTTTGTTAAATTTGATCACTTTAGAAATAATGCTCCCACAATCGTGTTCACATATATTTATGATCTTACCTGGTGTATATTCAAACATCACTAATTCAATGACGACTCATTTTAAAACTTCTCCTCAACTATACTCTTCTATAATAACCATGTCGCCCCATCATGGCATTATAAATGCATATTTCTCAAAACGCAGCATTATCATACATTTTCCTCTTATAAACTCAACATACTATCTTATATTTCATATCAGAAATTTTCATCATTATAAACCTATAATAAAGTTCACAAAAATTCATACTCTCCATATGAAAAATTTCACCATATTATACATCTATAATCGTATGTGCAAAATCGCATACTCTCCATATAAGATAGGAAAATCTCTGATTATACTCCTTTATAAAGTTTTTCAACTGCTATACCATCAAGTGTGACAAAAGTTGATAAAACCCCGTATATGCAACTAACGTACACAAGTACGAATTATAGGTTTCATAACAAATTTTTACGAAACACACATTCCCCAAAGTACTTTTTCGTCAAATCACCTGTTTCTTAAGGCATGCATCATATAGGAAAATTCCTGATTACACATGTTGTAATCACTATAGGAAATTTCCTTATTACATTCCTTATAAGAATTTCAAATTCTCCTATGTGAACGACCACTGATTATAAGCCTTTATAAAATTTTCCTATACAACTCCGATTACATTCCTTTATAAAATTTGACAGTTTCCATATAACCATGAACATCCTGATTATAAGCCTTCATAAAACTTCCGAAAATCATTCCGGATTACATGCCTTGATAAAATTTCCATTTTTTCCTATATAACTTCTGATTACATCTGTTGATAATTTTTTAAAGTTTTTCCTATGACATAGGAGCATTTTTATTATAAGTGTTGAGGATTTTTCGAACTTGTTCCTATGAGATAGGAAATTTTCTGATTACATCCGTTGATGATTTTTTCAAGTTTTTCCTATGACATAGGAACATTTTTATTATAAGTGTTGATGATTTTTTCGAGTTTTTCCTATGAGATAGGAAACTTTTTTATTACATCTGTTGATGATTTTTCCAAGTTTCTCCTATGATATATGAATGGTTTGATTATAAGCGTTGATGTCCTTTCCAACTTTTTCCTATGAGATAGGAAACTTTTTTATTACATCTGTTGACGATTTTTCCAAGTTTCTCCTATGATACATGAATGCATCGATTATAAGTGTTGATGATTTTTTCAAGTTTGTCCTATGAGGTAGGAACATTTTGGTTATACGTTTAAATGAATTTTTCAAGTTTCTACTATGAGATAGGAACACTATGGTTACATGTGTTGATGTTTTCTTGAAGTTTTCCTATGAGATAGGGAACTTTATGCACATCATAATCCCTTATTAAAAATGTTTAGCTACGGACAAACCTAATGTTCTACTGCACATGAGGCATTGAAGGTACTTAAGCCTCGCGGTGAAACCCCCCTCCCTTACGAGACGCTTATTGTTTAACGTAGGATTAATCCTACGGTCCTCTTAAGACGCGGATTGAATTTGTGACCATAATCAGAGCGCCGCTGCGACAAGCAAACAACGGTGCCAGTCTATACCAAGTGCATAGCTTAGCAGTCATACTGGTGGATGCAAGAATACCTAAATCTCCACCGAACTATGGAGTACGGCACCCGTGTTGATACGCAACACCACGTCGAGGCCCGAAGGTCCCTTCTCGCTTGAACACAACCACAGCCCCCATGAAACTATCACAAGGGGGCCAACCGCAAACAACCGAGCTGTACTCAGATACGACAGGATTTCTCCTCAAGTATAAGAGTCCAGGGGCTACCCCGGTTCCCATGGTACCAGTATACCCCTGGTAAGGTTTCGTGACCGAAGCCACTTCAGATGAGTCCCCGTGCAGACTCGGGTCTGATCGCCCTTGCTAGGCCTCGAAGCATTCGCCTACTGCATCACGACCAGCAAGCCAATGTGATACAGCGTTTCCCGGTGCCACCTCGTGGAGGTTTTTCTGGGCCACTTGGTTTTTGTTCAGCCGACAGGGTTGCCGCCCCGTCTTCCTCCCCTCTACCTCGGAGCACCTTAGCTACGGACAGAAGGAATTCAGCCTATGTGCCAATAGTCGCCACTAGTTAAAAGGTTAGATACGTGTGGTAATGGAAATATTAACGTTAGACCCGGCCATCTTCATACCATTGAAATTTATTATGCATCGTTTCAAATAGTACATCCAGCCTTTATGGCCAATTGATTTATGATTATAGACATTATAATCGACTTTCATTTTTTCCATTGTGTCGTAATGAAAAACCAACATTTTGAAATTATCACACTTTATAAAATAATATATCTCAACGCATTATACATCTTATAATCTATTTCGTTTCTATTTGTCTTGCTTCCAGTTTACTTGGTCAGATTATATACTTTATAATATCAGCTCTGGATAAGAGTACTTCTGTATTAAGATTGTTTGATGTCTTTAAAGATCATTAAACTCTGATATCTTTACCTTATTCAATAATATCATTATACTTTACTATAATCAACTTATAATATATTTTCTTTATTAAACCGATGGCATGAGTTTAAAAAGTAAACTCTTATGTATGTTTCCACCTCTCCTACATCTATCTTCAATATGCCTTACTAGAATAAACTTTAATAAATTTTCATAATATCATAACACCATAACACCATCATCATCATCATCATCATCAAGTAATCCACGCTGCAGTAGACTACATATCGTCCTTATTATATTTATGTTATAAGGTATTGTGTATATTCTCGCTGTAGTCCATTTCAATGACTAGTAAATGCTCAGTTACATTATGAACGCTACCCTCTGGAGAAAATTGTCAATAGCTCATATGGTGGTAATATTCGATGATTTTCAAAATCTTATAAGTTATTAGAAGTCATGTGATTTCTATTAGTATAACGTTCTTCATCATCAAGTAATCTACGCCCCAACAGATTACATATCATCCTTATTAATTGTTTCCCATCATAAGCTATTATATAGATTCTCGGTTGAGTCATAACATCCTAAATACCAGTCTGAACATTACTCTCTGGAGGAAGTACTCTATAACTCATACGGCCATCATTATTCAATAATCATATTGCATTTTATTAAATGCTTTAAGGTGGTTTCATCTTTTAATCCTTCCTGTTTTCAATCTTATAATCTGATATTATGCTATGATACTACTTGTCGTTTATTAAAGTCTTCTTATTTCCTTCTATAACTTGGTTTCATTTCTTATTACTCTATCGAATATCTTCTTCTGAAGCCCTTCCGACTTCATTTCTTTATAACTTTATACTATCGTATAAAGTTCACATAGTACGCCACTATTTATATGGCGATCATTTTGTCTCCTAGACAATATCATATTGTCTGCTTATAATTTATAAAAACATTATTTTATTTTAAGCTCAACATATTACCAACGCTAATGTCCAAACACGTTATATTAAGTGATTAAGTTTTTTTTCTAAGTTGGTTCGAGGGACTCCAACTTAGGGAAGGAAAATAAGGAAAATGAAAAGGAAAAAGGATTGCTCGATCCCCCATTAATGCTTGAAACAGGCACGAATCATCAAGCGAGGGATGAGCTTCAGTGGATCGCAGTATGGCAGCTGCTCTACCATTGACAACACCCTGCCTGTTACCAAAGTCGTTTACAATTGATTTGAGGTAAATGCATCGTATATGATAATGATATATCCATAACTAGAATATGTAAGCGCTTGTAAATACAACTCACAAAAACTATGTTATAGAAAACGTCGGCTTCATATCCCATTTATCGCTATTAAAATAGCTTTTAATGGTTTATTGCCATACAACACACTTACCCCATAATCATCATTAAAGTCCAACTCGGATACGACCTTAGATGGGAAGAGCCGACATCGAAGGATCAAAAAGCGGCGTCGCTATGAACGCTTGGCCTCCACAAGCCAGTTATCCCTGCGGTAACTTTTCTGGCACCTCTTGTTGAAAACTCGTTAAACCAAAAGGATCGATAGGCCGAGCTTTTGCTGTCTCTGTATGTACTGAATACCGAGATCAAGTCAGCTTTTGCCCTTTTGCTCTATGTGTGGTTTCTGTCCGCACTGAGCTGGCCTTGGGACACCTCCGTTATTATTTGAGAGATGTACCGCCCCAGTCAAACTCTCCACCTGGCAATGTCCTTGAATTGGATCATACCTGAGCGTAAGAGTTATACCAAATTAAATTACTATCTCTCAAACATGACGAATGATTAATTTCTTTTAATCTGTTTAAAGTATATAACAAACTCTTGATACTTTGAACCAGAATCTCGTGACAATACAAAATACCACTAAATATTATAATAATATAATAACGGCTAAGTATGGCACACGTTCCATCTAATCAAGTAAGTAAGGAAACAATAAGAGTAGTGGTATTTCATTGTTGAAAATCAAGCTGAAACAAGAAAATCAACCACATATGCTACACCTCTTATGTCTCCTTACACTGCCAGACTAGAGTCAAGCTCAACAGGGTCTTCTTTCCCCGCTGATTATTCCAAGCCCGTTCCCTTGGCTGTGGTTTAGCTAGATAGTAGATAGGGACATGGAGTCCGTGTACGGTGCCATTAGAGTGCCTGAGCCGTTAGGCCGTACCCCCTCGCTTGCGGGATGGCTTGTTTTCTGGTTTTGCCAGATGGTAGATTTCTTGCAAGGCTGCGTTCTTACAAGTCCCTCACCGGGGATGCGACTCTAGCTTGTCGACTTGTTTAACACCACAACCACCTCGAGTCCAACGCCAATGTTGAGCTTCGCACAATGTTGCGAATGGGCCACAGTCAACCCCGAGGTTCGCGTTTGCCCCAGATTCCTCTGAGACCGGTACGATCGTCCATTCGACAGCCTTTGGGGCTTATCTTGTAGATTAGATCGCGCTAGTAAGATTTAATCACCCGTGTTTGCCCATATACAAATTTTTGGGCCAGGCGATTTGCCTACAGTCAGATTCCCCCGCAAAAACCTCTTAATCAAGCTCAGCCAAGATTTCCCCGAAACTCGTAAAATGTTTGCCACGGAGATCTCCCTGGGAGTCTCGCATGAAAATCTCCGAAAAGATTAATCATGAAAATCTCCGAAAAGATTCATCATGAAAATCTCCTTAAGAGTTTACCATGGAAATCCCCTTAAGAGTTTAGTATTATATTCCCTATAGTCAGGAAATAATATTATCCTAACATCCCCGAAACTCGTTAAAAGTTTGCCATGGATATCTCATCATGAAAATCTCCTTAAAGGTCTACCATGATTAACGATTCGCCCTCTCGCCAATGTCGGTAATTTCTACATTACCTTGCCTGTTTTTCTCCGGCATTTTGACAAATTCAATTAAGGTTTACCCATAGCTCCCTAAAGTTTGCCATGGAAATCTCCTTTGGAGTCTAGCATGAGTGCTCCGTAGAGGTCTATCATGAAAATCTCCTTAAAAGTTTACCGTGGAATCCCCTCGAGAGTTTAGCATTATGTTCCTTATGGCCAGAACATTATATTATCTCCACATCCCATTTTCCAGGTATAAGTCGAGTATTAAAAACCTGGCGGATACAGACATTAGCCCGGATCCTTTCCTAGAAGTTAACCTATGGGCTAAGGTTAACAATTTGCCCCGTCGCCGGTGACGGTAATGACCTGGCGATATCCATATCCCGGTGGCATAATAACATCTCCTGCAGTTTAGAAATACAATTATGATATCCCCCAGCCCCTATAAGAGTTCCGGTGCTAATTACATTGGCGGAGAAAAAGAGGCTGCATGATTAAAACATCCAACCTCCCAGCCTCAAGCCAGGATATTGCAATTACACGGAACATCGTTTGTTAACGATACCCTTGGAGCTTTTTAGCTTCGGATAATTATAATATGCACAACCCTTTTTATGTGCTCATGTCCTTTTGCGCACGTCCGACGTTTGAGATGTTCCCTATGTTGCACTGGTGCTTTCGTCGTGCACAAGGCTCATTACACCTGAAGCCTTTTTGGCTTTCAGCACCTCCCTGCAGAAATTTTCAAATGCAGAAAAGAGCTTCTGTCCGACAAGGTCTTCTGGGTGCACTGGCCATGCTCCAAGTTCAGCCATACTTGAATTCACCAGCCTCTGCCTTTCTGCATCATGAACCGGACATTCATATGGCACGTGATGTGCCGTTTCCTCTGCTCCGCAGTCGCAGCGACTGCTTGCACTGAGCTGGAATTGCTTCAACCTCGATTTGAAGTTACCATGTCCTGATAGAAATTGGCTTGTGTAACGATTGTTCACCATCCAATTCATTTTCAGCCTCTTTGTAATATTTGGGAAAAACAACCTTGTAGTTTGCCCCTTGTTGCTGCTGTCCCACTGCTGCCCTGTACTTTCAGCTGTGGCCTTCTGGACAATTTCCCTTTCAGGAGGATTGCCTGCGTTTTCCTCACTGATAGTGTAAGTTTCACATCACTGCACCACGAGGTAGTATCGTCAATGACTTTTCGGGCGGAGTCTTCGATTTCGCTTCGACTTCTGCCCTCAATGAGGATGAGGATGTCATCTTCGTAAGCAACCGGGGTGATTTGTTCCGATATACTAGACAGCTTGATGACTAATTAGTCAACGACAAGATTCCACAAACTTGGCCCGAGTATGGAACTCTGCGGACAGCCTTTGCCAACTCTTTTCTCTTCTCTCTCAAAGGTGTCTTCCATTGCTATCTTTCGGTCTTGTAGATAGCTGAAGATGAGCCCATAGAGCGCAGGTGGGCACTCCCTTCTTTCCAGCTCTTTAAGTACCGCTGGCCACCAAAGATGGTCGAAGGCTCCTTCAATGTCAAAGGCGATAGCAAGTACGTAGGACTTTTGACTATTCCTAACGATACTCTCTACTTCGTAGATTGCATCTTCAGTGCCCTTCCCCGGAGGGAACCCAAACTGCCGCTTTGCAGCTGTAGGTTCGTCATCGAGGAAAGGTCTGGAGGAAGGGTCTGTTGAGGATGAGCCTTTCCAGCAATTTGCCAGCCACCGGGAGCAAGTATATTGCCCGGTACAACTTCACCTCTGCCCTGTCCTTTCCCTCCCCCTTATAGATCGCCCGAATCGATCCCACCTTCCATATCGCAGGGAAGACTTTCTTCTGCAGACACTGGTTATATATTTGCAGCATCCAGTGTGGAATCGCTTCGACCGCTCTTTTAAGGATTTCCACCTCGATTTGGTCAGCCCCTGGCGCTTTACCGTTCCGAAATCGGTTGACTGCAGGTTCCAATTCTGGAATTTCGAACGGCCTTTCAGCTTCCGCTTTATCTCCACCGCGATCGTCTATCTTGGTCCTGATTGAGTTCCTAAGAGCACGTTGGTTCACCGTGTCCTCTTGTGGATTGTCATCAGGGGAGAAGCTGCCAGCATGGCTTTCGCTGTGTCCCTCCAGTTTTGTGTCGTTCCCTCCCCAGATTTGATGGATGTAAGCGGTTCCTCCCTCCGCAGCCTTTCCAGAGCAGATTTGTATGGAATACCCCACGGGTTTGCATTTCCTACTTTAGTAACGAACTTCCTCCAGCTTTCCAGTCTGGATTTCCTGAGTTCGTGTTTGTAGGCTTTACGGCGGAAATCCCTCAGACTGTCATCCCAGTTCACCGTATTTCTTGCTTTCTGAAGTTTTCTTCTGGCCTTGTGGAATTCTTCCTTCAACTTTGAAATTCCCTCATTCCAGCCTGGTATTTAGCCATTTCTCATTTGTTTCCGAGGGATGGCTTTTTCACTTGCATTTATTATGCGCAATTGCATAATTTCAGCCTGCGCTTCTGCTCCCGCTGCAACGTTTTCATTGCAAGCGCAATTCTCTACACTCCTCAGTTCGCGCTTGAACTTTTCCCATTTCGCCTTTTTGGTATTGAACCGAGGCTTCCTGTAGGGTTGTGCAGGTTCAGTTACATTGCAGCGTAGAGTGATTTCAATCGCTCCATCGTCGCTGGGTGTCAGGCTGTTTACCACCCTCCAATTTTTCACCAGCTTGGCAGCAAAACCTGGTGTGACCCGCGTTATGTCGATATAAGACTCATTCCCCGGTATGTTCCCCCTGTAGGTTGGAAGCGCACTTGTTTTATTGAGAACAACTAAGCCTCTGTTCACAATAACTTCTTCCATTTTCCTCCCTCTAGCCATTTTTCGGTCGTGCTGTGTTCTCCTGGCGCAAATCGGATGCCACATGGGTGAGCTGGCATTGGTATCGATGCTGATAATAGCCGGCCTGTCGCCAATTGCGTTCAATGCTTTCTCCAGCTTTTTAATACCCTCTGATGTACTGCAAGCGTATTGAAAGTACAAACTTTTCAGGTATATACTCCCGAATTCCCCAGTCGCTTGTGCCACCACGCAGTGCGAGTCGCTTATGGGTCTCAATTTGAGGGCTGTAATGCGATCTTTTTTGTACAGAGTCGCAGCCCTGGGCCTGCTTTCGTTGTCTTCAATAGCAACGACCGCTGTGGTGCTGCCTAGGCAGCAAACTTTCCCCCCATATTCAAACGGCTTTTGCGCCAGTATGATATCAATTTGGTTCCCTCGTATAACATTTGCCACCTCGTTCGACACAGTCCTCGATCTTTGCATGTCGAGTTGGTGGATTCTCAACATTTGTAGTCTGTACGTGAAATCCTCCATTCCATCGACGCTTTGTGTTGTGGACAGTCCCCGCTGTTTGCCGCATGTACCGTGTTTGCCCTATGGGCCGGTTTGCAGTTAATACAGCTTGCTGCCTTATTCTTATTCCGGCATTCTTTGTAGCTGTGCCCCTCTTGCCCGCAATGAGGACATGCCTCCTTTTCCCCACAATTCTTTGCTGAATGCCCATACTTTTGGCATTTCTAACACCTTGATGTGTCTAGATAGTCCTCGACTTTATGAGAGGTCCAGCCAAGGTACATCCTTCCTTTCTCCAAGAGCACCCTCTTTGCCTCGGGGCTAGCCTCTAGCATCCAGTGCACATTGTTGGAATCAAATCTCCCTGTTTTGAATAGGGCCCTCAATTCGAACCCTCTCGCAGAGGTGTGGCCCTCTGAGAAGTTTTGCTCAAGGAGAGCCTCTTGCACCTCGCTTTGCGTCATCTTCCTAGGGATGTGCCGTATTATCATTCTGGGATTCGTTCCCTGGTCTTTCACGGCTCTCAGTCCTGCCTTTTCAAGTTCCTTATTATTTAAGATAGCCTTCAAATCGCCTTGAGTGGCAGCTTTAATTACTACCCCATTTGAGCCCGAGTTCCTCACATTTTTAACGTCAGTTTTTGCCCTTGTAGGGTTAACGGCCTTGAACAACGCCTTTTTGGCGTTTACATCCTCGCTGGCTGCCGTGATCTGTACGGCATACAGCGCCGGAGTTCTCCTGTTGACCCGTTCAATTACTTTCGCCTTCTAATTATTTTTCAATCCTGCCGAAGCAACCTCTGCGAAAGTCGTTGGACCTTGTGCCTCCGAAATCCTCCTTTGTACCGGCGTCGCAATATTTACCTTCTTAATTTCTGGTCCTTCCTCTTGCTGCCCCTTGAGCTTCTTACTAGCTGGTTGCGGGTTACCTATTCCGCCTTTCTCCGGCTGACATCCGAAATAAGGCCAACCATGGCTATCTGCATCCTCTCAACTTCTGAGAGGATTGTCGCTGTGACGATCTTGTTAACATTGTGCCGCTCGTCCAAGCACAATTCCCTAATATTTTTCACCGTGTCAAACACAATTTCAGCGGCATCCCCCTTCTCCCCCTTATTCTTTCCCCCAGCATTTTCCTTTCCCTCCTCCGATTTTTTCTCCCTCTGGACCTTTTCCGGCGTTTGCACCTTTACTGGCCCCTTATGCGCCCCCTTTTCCCGCATCGCTCCGCTACGGTCTTCGCCTTCGGCCTAACCTTTTTTTGCTTTTATCTGTCATTTTTAATGACGCGTACTGTCAGACTTCCTTTCCAATTTTAATCCCCTTAAATCTCCTGAAAATAGTATTAAGTCGAAAAGCAACGCCAAAAATGTTTCCCCTGTTCCCCGAAATCCTATATTCAAAAATAAAATAAAGTAATCTGAGGTACGATCCTTGAACCTATTCCCCACAATCCTATAATCAATAAAAATCAAATAAATAATCTGAAGTATGACCGTTGAACCTATTCCTCGCAATCCTATAATCAGTAAATATTTAAATAAAGTGGTGCATACAGCACTTACCTTACACTCCCTTACGCCTTGGTACTTGAATTGGCGGTTTTCCTTTGATATGCAAATGCACCTTCCGAAAAACTACACAAACCGGAAGAGACTCAGGCATCAGTTGAGTCACAGTCCATAAATTCAGTAAGCACCGCTGGTGCACTGTACCCCACAATATGCACTTCTACAGTCCCATAATCAGCACAGAAGCTTGAAATTCGCTGAATGGCACTGTAAATAAAATTCACTAAGCACCGCTGGCGCACTGTATCCCACAATGTTCACTTCTACAGTCCCACAATCGGCACCAAAGCTTGAAATTCGCAAAATGGCACTGGCAACAAAATTCACTGAGCACCGCTGGCGTACTGTACCCCATAATATTGACTTCTGCAGTTCCAGAATCAGCAAAAATGCCGCTTAAAATTCACTAAATGGCTCCACCACGAGTCACAAGTTTCGCCAAACAGGACAGGAGCTCGACACGTCACTTGGATCGCGATACACACCTCTCACCAAAGGGACTATCACAAGCCACTAGTTTTCACAAAGGACACGGGAGCTCAAAATGTTGCTTGGGAAAACTTTGCAAAGCCTCGCGCCATACGCAACTTTCGAATTTCACTCGATCGCACTGTCAAAAGTAACAAATATCTAATTTCACCTTCCAATCTATTGCACTTTTCCACGCAAAATCAAATCCAAGCCACGAGATTGTTTCCGACGCGTATAGCTAATCCGCCGTTTAATTTCAAACTGGTAGATAGGGACATGGAGTTTGTGTTTACTGGACTGTGCATTTGGAGTGCCTGAGCCTTGCGGCCGTACCCCCCTCCCTTTCGGGACGGCTGGTTTTCTGGCTGGGCCAGATGGTAGATTTCTTGCCAGGATGCGTCCTTGCGAGTCCCTCACCGAGGGATGCGACTCTACCTTGTCGACTTGTTTAACACCACAACCACCTTGAGTCCAACTCCAATGTTGAGTTTTGCGCTAGGAGCGAATGGGCCTTACTCAACCTCGAAGTACGCGTTCGATGTAGATTCCTCGACATCCGGTGCGATCATCCGTTCGACAGCCTTTAGGCTATTCTCGTAGATTAAGGAAACGCATTTCCGAGCTGTACGTGGGCTCATTACCTACAACAATAGTTGCAGGCAATGCTCGTTTCACGTCGGTGACCTTGCTAGCGGGCTACACGAGTCTTCCCACACACCCTCCCTAATTCTCATTCTAAATCATTCATTCTAACACCCATTTAAACTCCCTGTGGTGTGTCATTCTAATTTGTATCCCTCTTTTAATATTCTAGATAAGTTCAATCACTTACTGTTATATTCATTCACCCCTTCCTGACTCGTTCGCAACTTGCAACTCACTTATGTCTAAAACCCTAGAAGCCTTTTCATTTTTAAGTTCTTCCCTGCAGAAATCATTAAATGCGGGGAAGACTTTCTCCCCCACCAGCTCTTCAGGAGAAACAGGCCATTTCGCAAGCTCCCTCCTACATCTAATGTCCACACTATTACGCTCATCCTCGTATGTGGGACATTCAAATAGCACGGGTAGTGCAGTCTCTTCCTCACCGCAGTCGCAGTCGCTGCTTTTGCTCAGTCCAAACTGAGCTAGTTTGCTCTTAAAATCCCCGTGTCCCGTAAGGAATTGACTCACATAATGGTGGATTGGAGCCATTTCATCTTAACTCTCTTTGCGACATCTGAGAAGAAACAATTCCTTATTCTTCCCTCTTCGCTAATATCCCATTCCCTCTGCCATTTCTTCAAGATGGCGTCTCGCAGCCTCCCTTTTTCTTTCCTACTCTCAGACAACCTCTCGTTGAAGACCTCTCTTTCAACCGAGAACCTAACTCCCCTCCTAAGTTTATAGGAAAAGCGTCTCTCAATTGCCGCAAGCTTTATCGGTAGCTCACCAGCTACCACACACAGAGCATCCGTTGAGACAGTCCGGTATGCACCTGTAACTGCCATGAGCGCCATTCGTTGGGCAGATATCATTGGCCCAATATTTGTATCGCTCGTGAATGGTGCCCATCCTACCGCGCCATACGTTAGGATGGGAACCGACAATCCTCTATATATGATGGTTTTGGCCCTATGACCTAAACCCCAATCAGCGTTAGCAAGTTCAACAAGGTTGCTGAATATCCTTTTGGCTTTGCCAGCTGTTTCCATCATATGCCGCCTATGGTTTGTGCTAGCACTCAACCATAACCCCAGGTATTTTAAGTCAGATACGACTCGTATCGTATTACCCTGGACTTTTAAAGTGGGCCTTCTGGCTAATTTTCCCTTCAACAGGATTGCCTCCGTTTTATTCGCCGAGAGTTTTACTTCATTTCCTTGCACCAGGTACTAACGTATTCCGTGGTGCTCTGAGCAAGATTTTCGATGTGTAATCGACTCTTGCCCTCGATGAGGATGAGGATGTCATCCGCATATGCAATTGGAGTAATCTCCACTTAAATGTCGGATAACCCATTTATCAATCCGTCAAACACTAGGTTCCACAGACTTGGCCCAAGTATGGACCCCTGTGGGCAACCCTTGGTGACTATTTTCTCTTCCCTCTGAAAATTGTTTTCTATCGCTAGTCTGCGATTTTGGAGGTAGCTATAGATGAGCCCATACAGTGCAGGTGCACACCCCCTTACATCCAACTCTTTCAGCACCGCTGGCCACCATAGGTGGTCAAAGGCTCCTTCAATGTCGAAGGCAATTGCCAAGACATACGGCTTCAGTGTCCCGCACAATGCGGTTCACTTCGAAGATGACATCCTCAGTGCCTTTCCCCCTACCGAATCCAAACTGACGTGGGCAACACGAGTCCCGCTCGTCAGTAGTGGGTCGAGCCGATTCAAGGTAAGTCTTTCCAGTAATTTGGCAGCTACAGGTAGCAGACATATAGGCCTGTAAGACTTTACTTCTTCCCTGTCCTTACCCTCCTCCTTGTAGATGGCTCTGACCGAGCTAATTTTCCATATGTCAGGGAAGACTTCCTCTTCGAGGCACTGATTATGCATTTGGAGCATCTCTTGAGGGACTGCCAAAATTGTACGCTTCAAGATTTCAACCTCAATCTGATCTGCCCCTGGTGCTTTCCCATTGCGGAAGCGGGTAGCCGCGTTTAGCAGCTCCGCCATTTCGAATGGCTCTTGCAGTGTCTACCCAATTTCCCGTTTTCCCCTCCCACGGTGCTAATTGCACCGGGGGGTTCTTCCCTACGGAGCCTCCCCATGGCTGACCTGTACGGAATTTCCTATGGACTTTCGTTCCCAATTTTGGAGACGAACTCCGTGCAACTCTTTTGCTTGGACTTGCGCAGTTCGCCTTTATATGCTTTACGAGAAAGCCTAAATAAATGCAGCTTAGCGTCCCAGTCGGCAGTATCCCTAGCCTTCCGGAGCTTTCTTCTCGTACTGTTGAAATCGCCTTTTAGCTTTGAAACTTTCCCACTCCAGCCTGGTATGTTTCCGCTCCGGATTTTTTCCCGAGGAGTTGCCTTCTCACTGGCTTCAATTATGCATTTCCTCAGCGAACATTTCAGCTCTAATCCTACAGTTCATAGTAGGTCTATGGGCGCTTTCCGTTGTGCTCCTCAGCTCTCGTTTTAGCTTTTCCGCTTTGGCACTGGTGTTAAACCTAGGCCTTTTGTTGGGTTGGACAGGGCGCATTTCATCCCTGCGTAGAGTAATTTCAATTACCTTATGATCGCTGAATGTAAGGCTGTAGTAGTAATAGACCAATCAGGCCTTGTGATTTCAGTAGGTGCGATAGGGATAAGATGCGTAGTTAGGCCCGCCCTAAATTGTCCAATCACGTAGGATTTGTATGGGGAACCGGTTGTTTGTGAGGCGGGGCGTTTGGTGTGATTGGTCATAAGGGTGGTGTTGCAGCGTGAAGGTTGGATTTTTTGAAGGTTGATTTCTTGTGTTGGGGTTCCGATTTGGTGGGATGTGCAGAATATTTTGGTATGAGTTTTGTGGGATATGTTTGAAAAGAGTGTTTTTGATCTTTGGAGGGCCCTTAAAGAGTCGTCTGTTGGGGTGTGTTTTTTTCTAGAATTTGTAATTGATGATTTTATGTAAAGGTGGTGCTGCATTGTGAGAGAGGTGTCTTGTAGAATTTGTACTCTGATGGTAAGCCTTTTAATTTGGTTTTTATGGTGAAATACTTTTGAAAAGAATTTTGCATGGTAGTGGTCCCCTTAAGGATCATTGCATAAAGAAAATGGTTTGAAAGAGGGATGTGGATAAGACATGTTTTCGATCGTGATGGCGATGGTCGGTTGGCGCTGGTTGGTTGGGTGCGAGGTGTTTGATTGCTGCAATGATGGCTGGCTGCTGCTGATTGGCTGGGTAATGGGCATGGGATGCTGTGGTGTTGCCGGGTAGGTTAATTTTGCGTGGAAGATTGTGGGGGGGTTGAGTCGATGGAAGAAACACTACATTGTCGTCTCGCTTTTACTGTCGCGCGGCAGGCGGATAGTAGAACGGGTGGAATCTAGGTGGATGTTTGCATGGAGGTTGAGAAGAAGGATTAGACAGTATATTGTTATATCGCTTTTACTTGCGCAGGGCATGTGGATGGTAGAACGGGTAGGATCTAGTGGCAGTAGTGTTGTCAATGGGACTTTATCCCTCGTGTTAAAATACTCTGTCAATGAACATTTATCTCGACCTGTTAGTATTTTTGAATCAATAAAACAAGTTCACATATTTGGTTTAAAATCTTTATTATCATACTTCTACATTGTAAAACAAAATTATTTCTACTTGTGAAATAACGGTATTCCATTGCCAAGTGAACTAATGCATAGTGCATGTGGTCGTCTGTTTTTAGAAGGTATCATAAGCCTTGTAGATCTGTGTGAAAAATCCAAAGACGATCGCAGCTGCTAGTAAAATTTTCACTGCACTGGATGAGTAATTTACTGATCTGGATTTTGCCATTTGCACAGGAATGCGCTCATGCGGACCGCAAACATGTGGTCCATTAGCGAAAAGACAGGTCTGGAAAAGCCGTAGATGCTCCGCTTCGATATCTCTAGGCGTGTTGAGGGCGCTTATTTCCAATGAACAAAAGTAACACTTAACATAGTCTTTCAGATTAGTATAGAAAAAACCGCTTTTTGCTAACTTGTGAGCCTTCCGTTCGTCAATATTTAAATGGTCGAAAGTTTTCAAACGATCGTATTCACTAATAAGGGTCAACATTTTGACTGAGGTGGATAGCGTTAAGCAACGTCTTTTATATTAATCCAGGAGTTGTGTACAAGTGGGAAGCCCAGCCATTTAATGAGAACTTTATCCCCTCGTCTTTTTAAAATCTTTTCAACAAGGTATACGTCGGGGTACTAAGCCGACGAGAGCTCTAATTCGTAAAACTCTCCTCGAATTATGTTTCCTTGATAATCCTGTAGAATGTAAGTTCGAGGTTCTGTGTTTTTTACCTCATGCACTTTAAATACCTCTTTGGACCAGTTTGGAGTATAACCCTTCTCAAAGACATGTTTATGCTTGCTTATTCGAACAAAAGTTCCTACTTTGTATCTTGGTTTAGACAAGACTCTCTCTATCTTGTACACACTGGACATCAGATCTATCTCGTTGGAAGTACAAACGTCTCCAGGTCTCATCTTGATAGTTCGATGTTGGGTTGTATTATATTTCCGTACTATTTTTTGTAACAAATTGGTCCATTTATAGTTTCCCTTCATACTGAATTCTTTCCACATCAGACTTTTGAGAGTTCTATTGAATCGTTCAACAATTGAGGCTTTTAAAGAGCTAAACGTTGAGCAGTGATTTATTTGATATTTTTTCATTAGCTGCATAAATATCTTATTGAAGAATTCTTTCCCGTCGTCTGTCTGTAAATTTCTAGGAACACGTTTCTGATTTAAAATTACTTGCATAACTTTAGTAACTTCACAGCCGCTTTTATTTTTAACGGGTAATGCCCAAGCTTATTTGGAAAAAGTATCAATTACTGTAAGTAGGAAACTGAATCCCTGGTTTTCAGATGTATAGGCGTTCATGTCAACTAAGTCAGCCTGCCATAGATCATCAATCCCCTTATACTACCACGGCGGCGTTTAAAGTTTCTGCGAGCAGGCCTGTGGAGCTCATTAATAATCTGTCTTCTGCTCATTTTTCTGAACGTATAAATATCGATTGCCTTTTACTATTATATATTAATATCTACTGATAAAGACATCACAAGTAGTATCACCATGTTAAAATTTAATCATCCATTTACAATGATGGTCGCAGGACCGCCTGGATGTGGTAAAACGACCTTTATAGAAAATCTTTTGAATAATATGTGGCTTATACAGCCTCAAGTTGAGAAGATAGTTTGGTGTAATGCAGAACAAGGAGCACTGCCATCGCGTGTATCGTTTAAGAACATTGAATATTTGCAGTATATCCCAGATGAGTTCACAAACAAGACTAAGGATCCCACTTTAATCGTGTTGGATGATATGATGTTAAACGCATTTTCAAAGCAGGTATGTGGACTTTTCCCTAAGGGCTCACATCATCGCAACTTCTCTGTGATCTTAGTAACACAGAATGTATTTCATCAAGGGAAGTTTTGTCGCGACATATCGCTTAATTGTAAATATCTAGTTGTATACAAAAACCCACGAGACAGAAGCCAATTTCACCATTTGGCTAAACAAGTTTATCCAGAGAATAGTAGCGAGCTTGTGAAAATATATAAAGATATCACACAGATACCACACAGTTATTTGCTAGTAGATTTAACCCAGGATATAAACGATATTCTTAGGTTTCGAACCGATATATTTAAGAGATTTCTTATATGTTATTGCTCGTCAAGCAGTCTGAAAAATAATAATGGTATCGAAAATGAAACGTTTAAAGGCCAACAGGCATGTACTATATGTTCTAAAGAACGCTAAATCATGTTTGAGGAACGCTATATTCAAGAATGCCGATGCTGACGTAATTAAAACTATTTGCGAAATAACACTAAACACTTTGAAAGGTAACCATACACCATGCAGTAAAGCATTTAGCAGACTTTGCAGGTATGAAAACAATATGCGAAAGTTGGCTGACGCAAAACGGTCTGTCCCGAGACAGAGGAAAAGCCTGATTCAACAAGGTGGATTTGTTCCTGTACTGTTAGGAAGTCTTCTTTCGGGTGCTATAGGATCTGCTATTCAGTGAACATGGAGAAAAATAATGCACTTAACAAAATGCTTTTATTATCACCCGAGCTGTACGCAAACCTTAAAGGAATTATTGAAGAGTCAAATAATCAGACCTTGTTTGATAAGGCAATGGGTAAAATTCTGAAGGACAAAAATCTTCCTGATAAGGTTAAATGGTACAGCAATAGAAATGAGTTAATAAAATTTCTAAATACAAAGAGAAAAGGGAGACATGTTTTAGACATAAAGTCAAATTTTTCATCAGCTAGTAAAGGATTGAGAAAACAGAAAGGTCTACGAGATTGCCACACCCAGACTAGACTGATTTTTCGAAAAGATTTATCAACACAGACAACCCCGGAGAAAGTGCCATTCCTGACCGAGGAGAGTTACTATGAGCCAGAAGAGGTAACACCACCCAGAAAATCCCTCTCACCAGCATCTAAACGACGATTATCAGCAAGTAGTATGGCTAAAAACCTTCAACCAATGAAAGTACAACAAGTCGGGAAACTGGAAGCTGGACGCTTCAGGTACGAAAGGTTTTGTGTATTTCTTAGTACGTAGCACGTAATATATCTATATATTATGTGAGTGTATCCACTTTCGGGTGATAGTGACACTCATAGTCTTCAATTTTCAAAGAAGCAACAAATTTGAGGTATTATAACTTTGTTAGTAATAGTGCGATTTCCACTAAACTTGGTAAGATTATGCTCTATATTATAGCCCATATCACTGCAAAATTTCATGGTACTAGGATGAACTTAAGGGGGGTGTCTAACCAATTACAAAAAATTATAGTAATATACTATTATTAACTTTATTTAAATAGATATCGGCATGGAAGGTATTTCAGAGCCCAGGCACCGCACAGTGGCAGCCTCAGATTTTTCGGTTGGGTAGTTTCTGAGATTGGCCCCCTTGAAGAAGTGATCACTTTCAACCCCCCGCACTCCCCACCTTTCCAACAAATGTCAAAACTAAGACCGGCCTTGAAAAGTACTAATCGAGACCTTTAATTTGATACCCCACATGACTATATTTGATGAAAAAAAATTTTATACCCCCCTTTTGCATGTATGGGGACCCCCCCTTACATTCCACGTAAAAGAATGTAATTCACTGTATGCGTGAGGGTTCTCAGTTCCCACCTTTCTACCAAATTTGGTGTCAATTGCTATAACCGTCTCCGAGAAAAATGCGTGTGACGGACAGACAGACAGACAGACAGACGGACAGACAGACAGACGACTCAGACGATGGGCTAAAAATATTCCCGACAACTTGCGAAGTGCCAGAGGGTTCTGTCCTGGGTCCCTTGCTGTGGCTACTTATGTACGATGGAGTGTTGACGCTACGCCTACCGGACAACGTGACAACTATTGGCTTCGCCGATGATATCGGAATAACGGTGGTTGCAAAGCACCAAGACGAGATCGAGATCTATGCAAATGAAGCGATATGGGAGATCAATTCCTGGTTGAGAAATTCTGGCCTTTCAGTTGCCGAGCATAAAACAGAAGTAGTTCTCATTAGCAAGAGAAGAAAGAACACAACTGTGAAAATCAAAGTTGGCGGAAAGACAATTTACTCCCAACCATCGCTCAAATACTTGGGAGTAATTATTGACAGAAGACTCAACTTCAAAAGACACATTGAGTACGCCGCAACTAAAGCGTCTTCCATCGCTACAACGATCTCGAGGATACTACCGAACATTGGTGGGCCAAGACAAAGTCGACGTCTTCTGCTCTCCAGGGTAGTCAGCTCCGTGCTACTCTACGCAGCTCCAGTTTGGGCAACTGCTCTGAATAACAAAGTGAACTGCCGAAAATTGGGAATGGCATATCGATTAAGTGCACTCCGGGTATGCAGTGTATATCGGACAACATCAGGAGAAGCGGCATATGTACTAGCAGGGATGCTCCCCATAGACATCTTGGCGAAGGAAAGTCGGCGACTCTACGACAAAACGTATGCAGCTGGAGAGTCTAGCGCATTTCGACGGCAGCTGGCACGGTGGGAATCTATCGAACGGTGGCAGCAGCGATGAGACGAGTCCCAAAATGCTCGTTGGACATACCGCATCATTCCGGATATTCGGAGATGGTTTGAACGAAACCATGGGGAATTAAGCCACGAGCTAACACAATTCTTGAGTGGACATGGAGGTTATCGTGCTTATTTACATCGATTTGGTCACGAGGAATCACCATGCTGCCCAAGATGTGGTAACGTGGCTGAGAATGCGGAGCATGTCATATTTGATTGCCCCAGGTTCACCGCGCACCGAAAAAGAATGGAAGCGGTCGCAGACAGGCGTTTAACACCCGAAAACATTGTGGAGTTTATGCTGGAGTCAACGGATGCCTGGAACCAGGTTGTAAGGGAACTGCAAGCTATTCACCAACAGCTTAGGCAGGAAGAACTACGACGAAAACAAGGAAGGGAGAGAACCATAATGAGCCGCAGCTAAAAGCTGATCCAGCCCCGCGATGCAATACTTGATAGGAGTTCCGTGGGGAGAGTGGAATGAGAAGGAGGTGGTTTTAGTGAGTAGAAGTCTCACATAACTGCGTGGCAGGAGCCAGCAGTAGGTTTTGAACCTTTCCACCTTCCAACGCCGAAAACAAAAAAAAACAAAAAAACAAGACAGACAGACAGACAGTAAACCGATTTTAATAAGGTTTTGTGTTTACACAAGGCGACCGGGGAGAATATAAAAGCGTTCCGAAGGGAGCTATCAGAAAGAGTACCTTAAAACCTTCGCGGTTAAATCCTGGTCAATATGAGCTAGCTTTTCCAGCAAAAAAATCTGCTCGTCAAAGTGAACGTTTAAAAAGTAGAAGAGAACGGGGTTCTAGTGTTCCGGATTTTTGAATGGGAGAGAATATAAAATACAAGAGATGCCAGTCAATGTAGATAATAATATTAATGAGTTTTACATCTCAATCCTAAGCAATAGTTCTCTATCTTTTTACCCTGATAATGTGCAAGGTCGTTTTCGCAATATATTACCTAGGCTCTGTAATCTTACCGATACCTGGTGTGTTGGGATTTCGGAATTAGCATTGCCTGCACAAAAAATGCGGAAGAAAAGGTTTACTAGTGAGGCAAATAAGGTAAGTGATAAGAAGAGAGTCAGACGCGATTACCCTAAAGAAGGAATAGCCGGAGGTGAGCCCCTGGCATTGAGAATTGTGTTAAATCTTGAGGATTTTCATGGATCGCTTAACTGGACACAAAAGCAACTCAGTGAAATAAGCAATGGGGATGGAACAATCGATTTCTCTACGTTCCTTTCATCTTTTTTTAATAGAATTAAGCCTGCCGAGTTAAGGAGTCTGGGTGTAGGAAGAGTTAAAGAGAAAATGTGGGCGCGTGTAGAAGCCGATTTAGTACATGGAGTTATGGTTGGATCTTCTTATGAGAAACTTCCGAACGAATTTATACTCAATATAAAACAGAACGATGCTGTTGTAGAGAAAGTTGTCTTGAAAAATTATACTTACCCCTCTATTGAAAGCTTCACTGATGTGATTATCGGTCAAATTCCGAAGGAGCGGAGAAATCGCTATAGCTTGCAGTCTTTAATCGTGTTGGGAAGTTCTTTACCTGCACCACCTAAATTTCCTGATGAAATGAAATCTATTGATACTTTGGAACTTCAATGGCCGGGGGTAGGTATTCAGCTGAAAATAAAAAAACCATTACCTTCACGTAGTAAATTTAGGGATTTTATGAAAACATTGCTAGCGGGCATACATTTTAATGATGAGAAGCTTAGCGATGAAGAAAGAAAAAACGAAATCCAGCTGTTCAAGATGTTACTATTAACACACATTGAAAAGTTGAAGCAAAAATCACTTGATGCAGATCCTGTAAAATGGCGAGAATCTGAAATAGACAGTACTTTTGTAGAAGCTCCGTATGAGAAAGAAAGTGGCGGTGATTATAAAGCCATTCAAATAGCAGTAGATACTGAAACAGACAACCTTAGAGATTTCTTCACAGACTTCTTTTTACAGATACCTAAAAATAAACGTAATACCGATGTTGTAGTATCGGAAATAAAAGAGAGTTTCGATAGTTTGGGGTCTAAAAAAGATGGTAATGATGATGCAGCAATGTGGGGGAAGTTCGAAAAACTGGAAAAAAAAACTCATCGTATGATAGAAAAACTAGGACATGAAGCATCACCAATTCCTGAAAAAATTCATGAAGAATACACCATGATAATAAACAGTATCAACAGTTTATCGAAAACTGTTAGTGAACTTACTGGAAAAATTGATAAAAAGTCCTCTGATCATGGGGAGGATGATCAACAGGTACACTATAACCAGTAAAAGGGGCACAATAGTTCTTCAAGGACGCGGTGCGACTTTCTCTTAACAAAATAATAATAATAATAATGGGGAGGATTTTAGTAAAAAACTGTCAATGATGCTAGATAAAATTCGAAATTTGGAAGAAGAAGTTAGTGAAGTATCGAAGGATTCTTCATCAGAGTCAACTACTAGTCCTAGTGAAAATAATGATGGAGGGCTGATCTTCATTTCCAGTGATGTTATAAGACCGCGAATAATTGGCAATAGATTGGTACGATGCCTACGTGCAATACCATCGGAAGAGTGTGGTAGAATGCTAAGATTTGAGCATATAGAATGTCATCCGATTGAAAACACTTTTATTGAAAGCATTGCTATAGAAGTAACTAAACAACAAGGTGAAATAGTCGCATTCCATTCAAGCGATGTTGCAACTTATCTCACGCCCCACTTCAAACGGCGATAAAGTATAAATATGCTGCTTGTATTTTAGTTCAGCATATAGTAGTTTAAAAATACCAGAGAGTTTAATTATTTAGTCATAAAATGAGCTCTTTTTACAAACGCCAATATCTAATTCAAAGTGGCGGTAATTCACACTTACATCGAACATCTAATATTAGACAGGATGGTAGAGGGGTTGGTAGTTTTTTTAGAGGTTTAGCGAGATATGAAAACCCCATAGTTTCCGCGGGTACAACAACCTTGAAAAGGCATGCAGTAAAAGCTGGTAAGGCGATACTATCCGAGATAGGTAAGAAGCCTATAAGGTCAATTCTAAGGGAACGGAGTCAAACTGCTGTTCGAGATCTAGCCCAAAAAGGTATAAATAAACTCTACAGAGATTTAGACACTGTTTTTATTAATAAGCGGTCAGTATTAAAAAGAACTAACCCTTTCAAGGTTAAAAAATCTAAAACGAAATCTAAGCGTAGCAAATATTCAAAAGGTAAAAAAGTGATTAGAAAATCTCAGTCAGTTAAACAAGGAAAAAAACCGAGAAAAAGCGCGCGGAAACTAAATGTCTTAAATATGTCTTACAAAGAATGTATGAAATCTGAATTAGAACTTTTTTCTAATTCCCCGATACAAAGCAATATTTTAAAAACCGAGGAAGTAGCATACAAACCCATAGCATCGCTAGATAATTCAACAGTTTTAGAGTTTGTCTCACTCGGTCATGGTGATACATATCGAGATCTGTCCAGTATATATCTTCGACTAAAAGTGCAACTAATTAAGCTAAAAGACGGAAAGGAGGAATTGTACGAGAAAGGGGCTACTCCGGTTGGTGTTGTCAATAATGTCATGCATTTGCTGTTCAGAAAATGCACAATACAGTTAAACGGCAAACCAATCGCACAAACCGATCATAATTATCAATACCGAGCCTACATTGAAAATTTGTTGAATTATGGTAACAACACAGCTGAAACCCATCTCGAGTCTGTTGGCTGGTACCTTAATGAGAATGAAATGGATATTATTGAAAGTGAAAAACCAGAGGATTCAAACAGTGGCTACATTAAAAGATCCAAATTGCTTGCAAGCAGCGGCTTGGTGGAATTAATGGGAAAAGTTCATGGTGATATTTTAAATCAGGATAAGTTGTTAATTAACGGGGTAGATCTGCGTGTAATTTTCTCATTAGAAAACCGGAATTTTATTTGTACTCCAAAGGGGACGCTAATTCACCACGGATGAAAATTATAGAGGCAACAATGTATATGAATCATGTAACTATTAGTCCAAGCATCTTGCTTGCGCATGAAAACGTCCTCCAACGATCCAATGCGATATACCCTTACAAACGCGTAGAGGTAAAAACATATACTTTACCTGCAAATACATTCTCACTCTCCCTAGATAATATGGTGATTGGTCAGTTACCCAACTTGATATCATAGTTTTCGGTATGGTAGACAATGATGCATATATAGGGAAACGTACAAAAAACTCATATAATTTCAAGCATAATAATCTGGTGAGATTCAACCTAAGCGTTAACGGAGTGCAGACACCAAACCAACCTATAGAATTCGACTTTTCAGGTGAAAAACCTATTAGTACACGCGGGTATCTGACATTATTCAAGGGCACTGGAATATATTATTCCGATAGAGGACACCAGATTTCAAAACAGTTTTGCGATAATGGAGTGTTCCTGTTAGCATTTGATCTGACCCCTGACAACTCATACAATTCAACACGTGGAAGTCTTTTGAGTCAAGGTACAATAAGGATCGAGGGACGATTCAGAGACTCTCCAAAGAAAAGCGTGACATGTATTGTATATGCGGAATATGATGGTAGCATCGAGGTGGACAAAGCTCGCAATGTTTGCACGAGTTTCTAAAATCTATATATAGACCCTACGGCTGACTGTTTTTACCATACATTCAGATAAAGTGAAAATGAGCTGTTTAGTTAATGCTGAATATTTCCCTGGTGGGGATTTGACCTTCATAAAGAAAGTATCGTTCGCTGGTATAACGACAGAAAATAAATTATTCTCAAAAAAAGTCATCTTCAGATACCCGAATATAACCAGCAATGCTGCAGGTGTAGAGCTGATAGGAAGATGTGGAAACTTGGAATTGAGACGATTGGATGAAGATGTTATAAAAACCCTTGCAAAGTTTTTCACGATTTTTGTTCGAGATGCAAACACAAAGGATTTCTTAAAAAACTATGTAACGGCTCACTCAGAGGTTATTAACACTGAATCTTGCACTCAATCTGAACAGGAATGAACACGATCGAGCTTACGTCAGCGTTACAAAGAAACAAGGTGACACAAAAATATTTTAGAGGCGTATTTCCGTTCAATCGTCTTCCAGCTCGAGTGAAGAAACCAGCCTGTATTATAGCCAATACTGATCCATCATACAAACCTGGCAGCCATTGGGTAGCATTCTTTCTTCCGACAGAGGGACCCGCAGAATACTTACGCAGAATACACAAATTCTTCCGCGATTCCTTATTGACAAATTCGAAAACATATATCAATAATAGGAAACGTCTCCAAGGACCGTTTTCATCAACATGTGGACCTTACTCTTGTATGTATATATACACACGCTGTAAAGGAAAAAGTCTCAGACACTTTCTAAGAATGTTTCCATCACGCAATCTACATGTAAATGACAATAGAACTGTAGAGACATTTCTTAAAGTATACATGAAAGGCAACTCTCAAAATAGTGGTATCAGTTATAAGCGGCAACACAAGGCTCTGGTTGAAGGTATAAAAGCGTAGATCAATTTTAAAACTATGATTAGTTCACCTTTAAATTTATCTGGAATGAAACCGCTTCAGAAACAACCGCGTCGTGAGATGAAAGTTATGAAACAAACCAACCGTCGAAAATCCGAAGTGCCTGGTGAAAAAGTGGTATTAAATTATACTTACTTCCTGGATGGCTGTCAGAATCGGAAGGTTATGCTGGGTTTTGATCCATCAACATTTGAGGCTAGAATTGTTTTCCACTTGCACGGCCGATTTCCACTGGTAACTACTTACATTGGCTGGATTCCTATTTACGAATACCTAAAGAAGCTGAAAGAGGAGACTGGAGAGAACATACCGGAAAACCAACGGTCTACTGAAGAAGTTTAAAATTCCCGTAGGCAAAGGTAGTATTCAACTACGATTATTGGAGCTACTCACCTTGTACGAGATGATGGATTTCTTTAACATTGTCATGTTTCACAACAATAACGCGTCTGAAAGTGTGAAGGAATATTTCAATCAATACGCTGCCAGATGTCGAGATAAAAATATAATCAAGTTGACTAACGAGGACTTTTTGATACCTTCAAAAACTTGCTATGTATATTTAAATTATTCGAGACTTTTTTACGAAATACCAATATTTTGTAGTACAAACATCATTTTTAGTGTTGCTGGCTTAGAATAAATAAAACAAGTTTATAAATAAAAACTGACTTTTTCGTCTATCACTCTGTTAATAAGAATTTACAGGTACATATTAACACAATTTTGTACTGCGCACCTAGATGAAGATCTGGTACTGTGAACATTGCAAAACTGTTGATAATTCTGCAATTTACTTAGGCTAGGGATATCAAGTTGCACTATCTTTGTGGTTGGTAAGTCTTTCCTAATCAAATTTTCCTTCATCTTGCCTTTCACATATATTGTAGCATTCGCGAAATACTCTAATATTCCTGGTAGATCGTTGTAGTTAGTTTCTCCTTCTCCCCAATCTAAACCGTTTATGTTTGCTACTTCAAACTGGTTTTGTTGATTAGCCCTTGATGATAGCTCCTGTTTCGGATATGGTGGAGCAAAAAAATAAAACTTAGGATAGATTGATCCGAATGGCAGAATGGCCAGTTCTTTAACAAAATAATGACAATTATTACCAGAGACGTATTGAACATCGACAATAAACCTGGACATGTTGTTTATATAAGGGGGCGAAGTAAAATAAAATGTTTTATCGATTTTTTCCAATATTTATATATTCCTTACAAGTACAAATTTATCTAACACATTATATACAAAATACATATTTATATATCTCCTAATATTGAATAATATAGACTACGAGTCATTATAACACTTCCTAATTCACAATATTAAATAATTTTTCAAAAACATTCTATCAATTTCACAAATGATGAAATCTTCGCTAGTAAAATATCAACTAATGTATTTATGTATTTACGTATTTATCAATGTCCCCACTTAACTATAAATGAATCCAGTAATTGACTGTACTTCTACCCTAGCCCTTTTGAAACCGTACGGGTAAGACAAGTTTTCAATCACGACAACTCTTTTCTCAAACGTGAATTGTAGACGTTTCGTTTCCATTGTCGAAATTACAATACCAGGTCGCTTGCGTCTAATTTTACAATCATTTTCTAACCAAATTAAATCCCCTCCACACTCACCAGTTACTAAATTTTTCAAATGCTCGAAGTTTACCAGTTTTGAGTTATTGAAATTCATAGTGATCCCTTTGCACTTTATTACATGTTCAGTACCTTTCGTTGTTTCAATTTTAAGACCGTCTTTGGGCCTGTGCTAACAAATTCGGTAACATACGAATCATTTCCGAAGCAATCAATCTCGTTTGTAAGATCCCCTAGAAAGTCAAATATCGGGAAGGTGATAGGATCAGTCTTACTATCTATGAAAATCAAGCTATCAGTGTCACAATACAAAATGTTACTTCCCACTTTTTGGAGAGCCTCGTAAAGTTTAATACGAGCAAACGCTGTTGTGTAAGCCGCTATAGGAATATTTACATGAGGCAGCATATTCAAATTTTCCTTTAGATATCTCCATGTAACCCATATTGTCTCTTCATTAATAGGCATTAAGGAACATATCTCTATGCCGGGGGATTGTAAAAGGTTACTAAAGTCCTCGAAGTTATTAAAGCCGTTGGTCTGTGTTCGATCCTCTCTCTGCGCAAATTTACCCCAGAGAGAGTTTAAACAAATTTTAGTAGTATTACGCCTACCCGGATTCTTTTGGATTTCATTTTTTTCGAGAAGAATGTCTTCCTTTGACTGGTAGGATAGTATGAAATTTTCTTTCTCTGCCTCTGAGTCATATTTGTCCCCCCAACCACTCGCTTCCTGTTTAATTTTCAGAAACGTATTTACGTAATCAGCGAATAATCCTCCACTTTTTACAATGGGATCGTACTGTGTGAAGTCATATCTCCACACCTCGTGTACTTTTTTAATTTTATAACCGTTTCTAACGGCTAGTGAAACCTCGGGTATAGCCCCTGTTCCGGTTATCTGCCTCTCTTCTTGACTGTGTTCACAACCAAAAATCATGCTTCTTTCAGCACACACCCTGCATAAAGCAAAATATAATTTAAGATTAGTTCGGTAAGGAAGCACTGGCAGAAATAAGTCAGTAGGCGGAAGAATAGTACATGTAATAAACCCATGCATTGAGAGAACTTCCTCCACTTGAGGGATGTTAGTAAAGCGGAAAATTTCAGGATGACCAATAGGATACGGGGCATATTTATTTATATATGGATATAAACTTGTGAAGTCTAAATAACGTAACACTTCATCATTTTTAACTTTATGGTATAATTTAAATACTTCGGTTCGCCCCCCAAAAACGTCTCGTAGACTGAGTGGAGGTAAAATATTCAGAACATTTTCATCTAGCTGTTGTCGTATATCAATGTTATTTTTCAGAAAATCTTTGAATTGACATTCCCAAGTATATACTAGCTTATAACCACAACGCTTTATTAAATCAATTCTTCTCTTTGTACTTTCGTATCGCTGCGACAAAGTGTCAACTTTTCTAGTTATACTTGAAGGTGCTTCTAATATTTTAAAACATTTTCTACAACCATGGTAAAAGCAACCAAAAAATTCATTGACTGTATTTATTTCACAATTAAAACCATCCACTAATAGCCCGCCTTTCTCCAATCTCACCTCTCCTCTGGTGTTCACGGAGGTAATTTCATCATTAATTTTCGAACTCTCCCGAGAAAGTCATTTTCGAGCAAGGACAGACTGATTCTGAGACTTGTAATACCCCTGTCTAGGCATTATACCCAGAGTATTTTCTTTGAGAAAGTTTCGCCGGAATACTAACATACATGCTGATGCAATTGTTAGCGATTCAGTTAAAGGATTGATACCTGCTATAACAAAAAACTCCCGCATGAACTTGCTAGACGTAAAATGTCGACATCGTTCTTGCAGTATAAAAGCATTTCCTTTTTATTCTCAAAGACGCCTTGTGAAGCTATTTTATACCACTCGAGGAAGTCATCTCTTTCCTTTACTTTCATAGCGTTATATCCGTACATTTCTGGAGAAGGATATTTACCAACATAATCTATATTGCCTAAAGTGTTAAAAAAGTGTGGATAAAAACCCTTGGAATATTCCTTAATATCAAAAACACTGGGGAATTTCGAGAGAGGGAATGCCAGAAAATTTAGAGAATCGATAAATGCGATCCGTCCACATGTTAACCTCATTATCTTCGTTCCATTCATTATGGGATTTATATCTATTTTTCTAGCTAATAGTTCGGAAATTATAAAGTGGCCATCATAACCCTGCAAATTATGTGCTATGCAATAGATATAAGTGAACGATGGGCGATGCATTAAACAATAATCTACAAACCTCCCAGTTACACTTGTTTGATTATCACTGTGTTCAAACACATGTTCCCTGATTCCACATACATTATACTGATCTTGTATTTCATGATCCTCAATCAAGTTCACAACATGTAGGAAAGAATTTGCATTACTATCATTACTAGCATTACTATGCAGTCAAAAAAAATTATTAGATATTTCTTTTCCGTACTAGATCTGTAACGTTTTATATAACATAGATGATCTGACGGAACAATTTTCGAACAAGCCTGACAAAAGAATTCATCGCACTTATGATCGTTTTTTCCTCTGTTTTCGAGATTTAAGAATTTTGTACACATTGTACATATCTGTAATGTATCACATACTGTTTTCGTTGTAACCTTGTTCTGAAAATGGCTGTTGAAGCAGTTCTGACCTCTAAAAGATCGATTACAAGTACCACAATTTACCATTTCTTGAACAATTGCGCAAGGTGGAAAGGACAGACAATAAGCACACTTCATTTCACATTTGTGAGATCTATGCTGCATCATTTAGTCACAAAAAACACATAAATACTTTCTGTTGAAAAACCCGGTCATCGACTTAATTACGTAGAAATGTTTTAATAATTTCGAATAGTAAAGATATATCTTCCGAACAGATTGGTTTTCCATTGGAATTCTAAACATAATTGAATCTGATTTCTTAAGATCGTCAAACACAATTATCTGAAAATCGTCTAAGATCTGTTGAAATTTATATATATCAACTAAACTACATCCATTCTCGCCAACTACAACTCTAGCTTTCCTACACAAGCTTTTTGCCAGTCTATCCAACAATTTCATAACTGATGAATGATTAAAATCTTGCAGAGCCATCTTCATAGCATAACATATGCTACGCGGAAGATAATAAAGATCAGTATCCTTACCAACATCAATTACGCTCTTCTTCCTTCTCAAAACTTCAATTTCATCAACTGTTCGCGAGTCAATGGTTCTGCTTGTATCTCCACCTCCGAATGGGAAATTCACGATGTTTGCATTCATCTGCATAACTTCATCCGATAGGAAAACAGCGTTTGACTGATTTACGTTCGATATCAAGTCAAGAATGTATTTGCCAGATAACTCACTGACAAGCCTTAAACTAGACCAAATTGGCTTTATTTCCGGAGAATTTGGAAACGTTGTCGTAAAACTGACTTTACTACCGGATACCGAGTTTGAGATAACATCTTTGATGATATTTTCGAAAACTTTTACTAAAGCATCCGTAGTCTCCACACCGCTATTACCGAAGTCTTTTATGCGATACTTTAACTTCACACCCTCCACATTAAACCTTTTAAAAAAGGTTTTTTCTTTCGCCAACACCTCGGATAAACTTTCTAGACCACCACCCGACTGACTCATAATCTTATTAACGGAGTCACTCCCACGCTCTGAAATTTGAGTAGAACACTCTCCACCCCCCGTATTAATACTGTGAAGGAACGTAAACGCACCTTTTAAAGCGTTAATGGAAAAGCAAACATCATACTTCATTGAAAAATTAATCAGAGTTTTCTGGAGCAGATATTGTTCTTCCCGAGAAAACAATATCTTCTCCGATTTCATCAGTCTGACCAAAATAACTAGGGTCGACAGGAATAACTCCGAACCTAGAGATAACGCACTATTTAGGTGTTTAATTACAGCGCCTGGATTCATCTTTTACAATCTAACCTAGCAACTTATATTAAAATATGAAAATACGCCTTCTTTGATGAAACTCCTTGCTCTGTAAAGGAAGATATATCCCTGTATACCCTACATTCTAATACAGCGCAAAGGACACGTACCTGCAACCTTCAAATCACGATTAAGCTGATGTTTAGCCACACTACCCCGTTTTTGTAGTACACGCACTGTGAAGAGAAAAAAAACACCACTGTATACACTATTTTTAATAGGACACTTTGAGCTCCCACCTGCAAAAATAGCTGGGTACGTGAAATAGGAGATCACGGTGATACCGATGTCCAGCTACACTACCCCGTTTCTGTAGTGCACGCACTGTGAAAAGAAAAAAACACCAATGTATACCAAAAATTTGACTGACGGTTTCGTCCAGGGCAGAGGCAACTCATCAGACGCAAAAATTTTTGATTTTTTTCAATTCTTAATGCTTGGGGTGCTACGCTCCAATACTAGGGATCCATGGACTAAAAAACGAGGGAGTAAGTTGCTCCTCATTTAGTCCGGAGGAAATAAGGACAAAAACTTACCTTCTCAGGAGCTTTTCGAATACCTAAGAAAAACACTCACTTATCACTTTTCAGTACAGTCACCAATACCACTTTATTGATCGTTAAAACACTTTAATTCTATTTGCCGTTTATCACTTTTCACTGTTTTAAACAATACCAAATACCACTTTATTGAGCGGTAAAACACTTGAATTCTCGCCGTTTACTGTACAAGTTCTAATGATCACGGCAGTCAAAAATAACGCAACAACCACGGTATCGGCAGACAAAAATAACGCAACAACCACGGTATCGGCAGACAAAAATAACGCAACAACCACGGTATCAACAGACAAAAATAACGCAACAACCACGGTATCGGCAGACAAAAATAACACAACAACCACAGTATCGGCGGGCAAAGCTTCGGCGTTTAACTAAGGTTACAGCAACCAGCTAGCATCCTTTATATCCACTTCAACGATACAGGAATATTCAAAAAGAAAAAGCCATAACGGAAACAGGGAGCAAATGTACAATGTCTAGCCTCAGGAAGATAGACGTATGGACACATTGAATTAATTGAGCAGCTAGAAATGTTTTTAGAACTACACGATCTATCCTGTATACGATTCACTCGTACGCGGGATAATTGCCCCATGCAGTCATTAGATGCATGTTCATTCCAAGCCTGTAATTGTAGAATGCAATATCAAATTGCGGTCGTTAATAGGTACTACCCTATTTAGATATTCTATGACTTTATAGTAATAAACTATCAGATAGAAAATTGCAGAGTTCATATCTTCAGGCTACAGCAATTTACGACCGTAACTAAGTACTACCTATGAATAGACATGTTGCATAGTTACAATAATAAAGGGTCTTATAGAAAATTCCGAAATTTATATCTTAAACGTGTAGTTAGAAAAAGCAATTTATAGTATCAATTTACGATCATTACTGAGTGACGCCTAGAGCTAGACATCCTGCATATTTGCAATTATAAATGCTCTTATAGAAAATTGCGAAATTTATATCTTGAACCTATAGTTAGAAAAAGCAAGTTATATGAACATTTTGCGATTGTTACTTGGTACCACCTAGGGGTAGATATCCTACATATTTGCAATTAGAGATACTCTGAAAGGAAATTGCGAAATTTATATCTTGAACCTATAGTTAGAAAAAGCAATTTATATTAACATTTTACGATCGTTACTTAGTACCACCTAGGGCTAGATATTCTGCATTTTTGCTATCATAGATACTCTTAAAGAAAATTGCGAAATTCATAACCTAATCTTGTGATTAGATAATACTATTTCTAGCACCCATTTCTGATCCTTGCTAAACACTGTCTAGTGCAAGACAATTTGCATATTCACAGTAATAAATGGCCTTATCCAAAATCGTGAAATTCATATCTTCACTATTAGATATCTTGCTCAACTAAATTATTAAAACCTTTGGATGGAAAATTGCGAAATCCATATCTAATAAATTGTTTCAAATAACATTAACATTGAGACAAACCTCCACCGTTGTACAACCAGGATTAAAGTGCCTCATACGCAACCGTAAGTGTGGCACGCGATTGGTTATTTTTTTCGAGGAAGGAGGCTACTACTTTCTACCACAGCGCTTTTCTGAAAACATCATAAACCGAAAGCAAATAAAAGAGCTTGACCAAATTTATCACCACTACTTTGTTTTTGAAGGGAAAGACGAAGCCAGATTTGGGTTCTTGAAACTGAAATTTCTACAAAAAGGTGAATAAATAAATTAAAATGTTTTTATTTGTCGACTTCCTAGGAAGAAAGCTGAATGATTACACATATACTGGTAATATGGTTATCAGTATAAATAGACTCCAGACGTTCTTCCTACCAGCAACCAAGACGAGAAACCTTAAACCAACTCTTAAACTATTCAGGAAAAAAAAATCTGAACTTTACGGAAAAGTCCCATTGACAACACTACTGCCACTAGATCCAACCCGTCCTACCATCCACATGCTCTGCGCAAGTAAAAGCGAGATAACAATATATTGTCCAATCCTTCTTCTCAACCTCCATGCAAATATCCACCCGTTCTACTATCCGCATGCCTCGCGAAAGTAAAAGCGAGACGACAATGTAGTGTTTCTTCCATCGACCCAAACCCCTCACAATTTTCCACGCAAAATTAACCTACCCGGCAACACCACAGCCCATTACCCAGCCAATCAGCAGTAGGCAGCCATCACTGCAGCAATCAAACACCTCGCACCCAACCAACCAGCGCCAACCGACCATCGCCATCACGATAGAAAACCTGTCTTATCCACATCCCTCTTTCAAACCATTTTCTTTATGCAACGATCCTTAAGGGATCCTTTCAAAAGTATTTCACCATAAAAAACCAAATTAAAAGGTTTACCATCAGAGTATAAATTCTACAAGACACCACTCTCACAATGTAGCACCACCCTTACATAAAATCATGAATTACAAATTCTAGAAAGAGCCACACCCCAACAGGCGACTCTCCCTCCACAGCTCAAAAACACTCTTTTCAAACATATCCCACAAAACTCAT